>NW_026609997.1:0-10000 GCF_029499605.1 Hyla sarda | reverse complement strand
TAGAAGTTCCATAACGGATTCTGGTGAAATAATGAACATTCTGCCTCGAAAAGCTCATTGCCAAGAGGTTGCAGGGGGTTAAATTTTCCTGCAAATTCTGCATGAATTTAACCCTGTGCATCTGGTTACGGAATTCAGCAAAAAAATTCTTTGCTCAGTTTCCGTAGTTTGTCTAAGACTTTGTATTAGTAGGTGAGAAGTCAGGGCAGATAAGTACTGTCATTTTTCTTTTCTTTTTTAAGTACCGTATTTTTCGCCCTATAGGACGCACCGGCGTATAAGACGCACCCAATTTATAGGTGCAAAATCTAAAAAAATAAAGATTTTGAACCCTATAGTGGTCTTCAACCTGCGGACCTCCAGATGTTGCAAAACTACAACTCCCAGCATGCCCGGACAGCCGTTGGCTGTCCGGGCATGCTGGGAGTTGTAGTTTTGCAACATCTGGAGGTCCGCAGATTGAAGACCACTGCAGGAGGAGGTAATACTCACGTGTCCCCGCCGCTCCGGACCTGTCACCGCTGCCCTGGATGTCGCTCCATCGCTGTCGCCGTGTCCCCGTTGCTCCGGAACGTCTCTGCTGCCGGCCGGGCATCCTCGCTCTCCGTCGCCGCCATCACGCCGTTACGCACGCCGACGCACGTACGCACGTACGCGACGACGTGATGACGAGGAAGGAGAGCGCCGGCCATACAGGGGATCCCTGAACGGAGAAGACACCGAGGAGGCAGGTAAGGTCCCTCCCGGTGTCCTGTAAGCACTAACCCGGCTATTCAGTCGGGCTGTTCGGGACCGCCGCTGTGAAATCGCGGCGGTCCCGAACAGCCCGACTCAACAGCCGGGTTCGTGTTACTTTCCCTTCAGACGCGGCGGTCAGCTTTGATCGCCGCGTCTGAAGGGTTAATACAGGGCACCACGGCGATCGGTGATGTCCTGTATTATCCGCGGGTCCCTGCCGTTGATGGCCGCAGGGACCGCCGCGATAGGGGTGTATTCGCCGTATAAGACGCACCGACTTTTTCCCTCCCCCAGTTTTATACGGCGAAAAATACGGTATTTAGTTTTTTCCTATTCCTTGGTGCTGCCTTATTTGCAATAGCGCAAATTAAAGCTGGAGCTTTATTGTTGTCACATGACTATTTTGTTTTACTGGGTTTTTGGCATCCTGGGTAATGTTCAGATTTTGTTCTTACAGTCATGACCTGCCGGGCCCTGTGGACTCTCCCCCTATCCATCGTGCTGCCCAGCAGCCGCCCCTCCAGCAGTCGCCCACAGCTGGATCCCAAAGAAGGTCCCAGGACTCCAACCTAAACCTCACTCATTACGGGGTGCAGCAGATTCCTTCCTCGTACAAAAGCACAGCTGAGCCCTGGATTCAGGTATATACGGCGAGAAGCCTCGGTGTTAAAGGGGAAATACCCTATGGAAAGATATCTGAGGATTATGTCAAACTTTTACGATGCCAGTGAAAAAAAAAAAAAAAATTTTTTTTTAAATGTTACCAATCTGCTTCCATTTTGTGTCTACAGTGCCTATGCAAATCTGTGTCTCCACGGTAACAGACTACAACACAAACTGTGTAGTCAGAGCAGTCAGTCAAACTCTGTCTGTCTGCTTGATACCATAGAGCAGGGTGATCCAACTGTTGCAAAACTACAACCCCCAGCATGCCCGGACAGCCTGAGGCTGTCCGGGCACGCTGGGGGTTGTAGTTTTGCAACAGCTGGAGGCACCCTGCTTGGGAAACACTGACCTAGATCCTCAGCAGGACTGTCTTTTATATAGACCCATGAGACTCTGTATCACATGACCAAGATGGATTCATAATGTAAGTGTATGGGGCCGGAAAAGAAGCGCACTTTTCGCTCGTTCTCATGATCCGTCGGGATCTAAATGTCCAGTCCCCGACGTCTCACATGTCCCTAGTTTTTTGTTTCTAGATTGATAGGTACACTTTTTAATATATATATTTTATATATTAGAATAAAGCGTCCCGCACCACTCCAATAGTGATCAAATAAGGTTTATTTCCTCATGGTAAGATACAACGTTTCGACCGTGGTGACGGTCGAAATGTTGTATCTTACCATGAGGAAATAAACCTTATTTGATCACTATTGGAGTGGTGCGGGACGCTTTATTCTACTATACATCACTGCTGCTGACAGTGACCCGGGCTGCGATTGGGCCCGCTTGTACCCGCCACATCTTTGCATCCTTGGTGTGCTGCTCCTCCTTGCTATCCGGAGATAGATAGATAGATATATATATATTTATATATTATATTTATAAGTGTGTATATATATATATATATATATATATATATATATATATATATATATTATATTTATAAGTGTATATATATATTATATTTATAAGTGTATATATATATTATATTTATAAGTGTATATATATATTATATTTATAAGTGTATATATATATTATATTTATAAGTGTATATATATATTATATTTATAAGTGTATATATATATTATATTTATAAGTGTATATATATATATATATTATATTTATAAGTGTGTATATATATATATTATATTTATAAGTGTATATGTATATATATATATATTATATTTATAAGTATATATATATATTATATTATATTTATAAGTATATATATATATATATTATATTATATTTATAAGTATATATATATATATATATATTATATTATATTTATAAGTATATATATATATATTATATTATATTTATAAGTATATATATATTATATTATATTTATAAGTATATATATATATTATATTTATAAGTATATATATATATATTATATTATATTTATAAGTGTGTATGTATATATATATATATATATTATATTTATAAGTGTGTATATATATATATATTATATTTATAAGTGTATATATATATATATATATTATATTTATAAGTGTATATATATATATATTATATTTATAAGTGTATATATATATATATTTATAAGTGTATATATATATATATTTATAAGTGTATATATATATATATATTTATAAGTGTATATATATATATTTATAAGTGTATATATATATATTTATAAGTGTATATATATATATTATATTTATAAGTGTATATATATATATTATATTTATAAGTGTATATATATATATATATATATATATATATATATATATAATATTTATATTTATATGTACCGTATATACTCGAGTATAAGCCGAGTTTTTCAGCACGATTTTTCGTGCTGAAAACACCCCCCTCGGCTTATACTCGAGTGAACTCCCCCACCCGCAGTGGTCTTCAACCTGCGGACCTCCAGAGGTTTCAAAACTACAACTCCCAGCAAGCCCGGGCAGCCATCGGCTGTCCGGGCTTGCTGGGAGTTGTAGTTTTGAAACCTCCGGAGGTCCGCAGGTTGAAGACCACTGCGGCCTTCAACATCATCCAGCCCCCTCTCACCCCCTTTAGTTCTGAGTACTCACCTCCGCTCGGCGCTGGTCCGGTGCTGCAGGGCTGTCCGGTGAGGAGGTGGTCCGGTGGGATAGTGGTTCCGGGCTGCTATCTTCACCGGGGAGGCCTCTTCTAAGCGCCTCGGGCCCGGCCTCAGAATAGTCACGTTGCCGTGACAACGACGCAGAGGTGCGTTCATTGCCAACGTACTTCTGCGTCATTGTCAAGGCAACGCCTCTATTCCGGGCCGGAAGCGCGGAGAAGAGGTGCCCCCGGTGAAGATAGCAGCCCGGACCACCTCCTCACCGGACCACCTCCTCACCGGACAGCCCTGCAGGACCGGACCAGCGCCGAGCGGAGGTGAGTACTCAGAACTAAAGGGGGTGAAAGGGGGGCTGGATGATGTTGAAGGCCGCAGTGGTCTTCAACCTGCGGACCTCCGGAGGTTTCAAAACTACAACTCCCAGCAAGCCCGGACAGCCGATGGCTGCCCGGGCTTGCTGGGAGTTGTAGTTTTGAAACCTCTGGAGGTCCGCAGGTTGAAGACCACTGAGGGCGAATGATGAGAAGAGGATGATGAAGGGGGGGTGTGGGGATGATGAAGGGGGGTGGGGATGATGAAGGGGGGGTGTGGGATGATTACAAGGGGATGATGAAGGGGGGATGTGTGGGATGATAAGGGGATGATGAAGGGGGGATGTGTGGGATGATAAGGGGATGATGAAGGGGGGATGTGCGGGATGATAAGGGGATGATGAAGGGGGGATGTGTGGGATGATGACAAGGGGATGATGAAGGGGGGATGTGTGGGATGATGACAAGGGGATGATGAAGGGGGGATGTGTGGGATGATGACAAGGGGATGATGATGAGGATGTTAATGAGGGGTCTGGATGATGACAGGGGGGGATGAGGTATTTCCCACCCTAGGCTTATACTCGAGTCAATAACTTTTCCTGGGATTTTGGGTTGAAATTAGGGGTCTCGGCTTATACTCGGGTCGGCTTATACTCGAGTATATATATATATATATATATATATATATATATATATATATATATATATATATATATATATATATATATATATATATATATATATATATATATATATATATATATATATATATATTATAATATATATATATTATAATATATATATATTATAATATATATATATTTATATATATATATTTATATATATTTATATATATTTATATATATATATTTATATATATTTATATATATTTATATATATATATTTATATATATTTATATATATTTATATATATATATTTATATATATTTATATATATTTATATTTATAAGTATATATTTATATATTTATAAGTATATATTTATAATATATATATTTATAATATATATATTTATAATATATATATTTATAATATATATATTTATAATATATATATTTATAATATATATATAAATAAATATGTATATGTGTGTGTGTGTAATTTATTTTCTTTTTTTTTAATTATACACATATACATTACAGAAGATGGCCTCCTAGGGCTCCACGCTGGGAACGCTCCCAGGATAAGACTACATAGCGTATGCTTATTACCATAGTGACACAGTTGTTTATAGAACACAAATATGAAATTTTTATTTATTTATTCATTCACATATTTTAATTAATTAATAAATTAAATAAATATTTATTTTACTTAGATGTTTTATTTCTTTCTACAGATTTACAATGTCAGAGCAATTTAAAAAAATATATGGTTTCCAACAGATCGCATTGTTTTAAAAAATAAATAATAATAATAATTTTTTCTCTTCTAGGTTTTTGGAATGGAGCTGGTCGGCTGTTTGTTCTCCCGAAACTGGAATATTCGAGAAATGGCGCTGCGGCGCCTCTCGCACGATGTCAGCGGGGCCCTGCTGTTGGCTAATGGTGAAAGCACTGGAACGTCCAGTAGTGGCGGCGGTGGCGGCACACCTGGCAGCGCCGCGCCCCACTCTGCCGGTGGCTCATCTCAGTCCAGTATCTCAGGGGATGTTGTGGTGGAGGCGTGCTGTAGCGTGCTGTCCATGGTGTGCGGAGACCCCGTCTACAAAGTCTATGTCGCTGCTTTAGTACGTTTTTCTTCTGACTGTTAATCTGTTTGTGTTGTTTTTTTTTTTTTTTTTTTTTTCTTGTTGTTTGTTCCCCATGTTACAAATCCTAACCCAGGAAATTTTTTGCTTGCAGAAAACCTTAAGAGCCATGTTGGTGTACACTCCCTGCCACACGACCACCGAACGGAAGAAGCTGCAACGACTTCTCGGTCCCGTCGTGGAAACCATCCTGGTGAAGTGCGCGGATGCCAACAGGTGATGTAGAACAGCAAAGTGCTGGGATTCATGTTTTATTGATGAAAGAAGGAAACGTTTTGTGAATTTCCTTTTATTTATTTTTTTCCAGCCGCACAAGTCAGTTGTCAGTGTCAACACTACTGGAACTATGCAAAGGACAAGCCGGGGAGCTGGCGGTGGGGAGAGAAATCCTCAAATCCGGTAAGTGGTGCTTTAGAAAGGTGTCATAGGAACATTGATCTGATATTTACAGATTGGGGCAGGGTGGAGGCCATTGTTTCACAACCTGGGTGCTTCCAGCTGTTGCAAAACTACAACTCCCAGCATGCCCGGACAGCCTTTGGCTGTCCGGGCATGCTGGGAGTTGTAGCTTTGCAACAGCTGGAGGAACCCAGGTTGGGAAACACTGGTGTAAGCTGTACCTTTTTTGTGTCCTTTATTGTTAGAGATGAGCGAACTTACAGTAAAATCGATTCGTCACGAACTTCTCGGCTCGGCAGTTGATGACTTTTCCTGCATAAATTAGTTCAGCTTTCAGGTGCTCCCGTGGGCTGGAAAAGGTGGTACAGTCCTAGGCGACTCTTTCCTAGGACTGTATCCACCTTTTCCAGCCCACCGGAGCACCTGAAGGCTGAACTAATTTACGCAGGATAAGTCATCAACTGCCGAGCCGAGAAGTTCGTGACGAATCGAATTTACTGTAAGTTCGCTTATCTCTAATTATTGTTCTTCACTGCACAAAAAGCAAAATAAGCATAAATAAGTGATGGCAACCAAAACACAATGCAGGTAGTAGATTATTTACTGCCAGGACTAAAATCCCTTAAACCAGGGATCACACCTTTTTACGGTATGTTTACACGGTGGGATTTCTGAGAAATATTCAGCTCGGACTTTCAGCTGCAGCAGAGTCTCATTGATTTCAATGGAATTTTTTGCTGCACTGTGCACACTGGAGGATTTCAATGGCAAATGTTTCTCCCGATTCCGTCATTGCGCACATTTTCGGCTGTGTGATCATAGCCTTAATGTCTGTGAGCTTCTCAATTTTTAGATTTAAATGAATATTCATTATTCAAAGAAAAACAACAAATTTATCAATGATTTTACCCCTTTTTGATGTTTATTTTTTGATGCATAATTTTGTCCAGTGTCACTCATTGCGTCTTTTTTGGTGGAACATTTTCAGATGTTGTCTATTGTTCATGCACCATGGAGCGAAAAATGCAGTAGACACTAATTTATTACCTGCGCAAGGTTTTTTTACGCTGTCAAACTTTACACATTGCCGACATTTTTTGCACAAATATAGAACATCAAGGAGCACCCGTACCAGCCGCCTGCAGACTCCTGCAGCCAGACTACTACTATTCTCATCATGGAACTGACTCCTTTTCATCATGGGAGTGGTAGTTCCCTGGCTGTGGGAGTCTGTAGTCAGCTGGGGAGGCTACATTAATGTTTGTACTACTGCCCCCATCATGGAACAGAGTCTGTTCCATGTTGGGGGTAGTAGTACAGAGGATAAGGGATTGATCACGCCGGATCTTACTTCTGAGACCCGATGCCATCAGCAGTTATAAAGCAGGGCAGCGGGCGGCATGCTGTGCTCCCCTGTGATGTATATACTACTGTGTAAACTTTCATTTTTTAAATCCCCCGCTGGGAGCCCTGAATGGCCGGTATGGAGGAGCCATTCAGGGCTCCCAGCAGGGTTTTTAAACTATTAATTTGACCCCCAAATATATGCCCTGCATGCATGTTTATAATAATTAATTGGCCCCAGTGTGTTTATAATAATTCATTGGCCCCAGTGTGTTTATAATAATTCATGCAGCAGAGCGGAGTGTGTGAATGTGTGTGCGCGCAGCAGAGCGGAGTGTGGGAATGTGTGTGTGTGTGCGCGCAGCAGAGCAGAGTGTGTGAGTCTCTGAATGTGTGTATGCAGCAGAGCTGAGTGTGTGATTGTGTGTATGCAGCAGAGCTGAGTGTGTGCGTGGTCGTGCTTACACATAATCACACATTCAGCTCTGCTCCATACACATGTCGCACACTAATTTCTGCTACAAGTACATGATCACACACTCAGCTCTGGTACACAGTGTTTACCAACCAGGGTGCCTCCATGCCAAGTTTTGCAACACTTGGAGGCATTCTCACCGGTAAACACTGATATAGAGGTAAGGGGACAGATTGTTCAGCAAAATTACATATTTTTTAAATCCAGACATTCTGTGTACTTTATAAAGATTTATGATTTTACTATTGTGCAGAGTTTTGTTCGACACACACTGCTGCTCCGGCACTTCTAGCTATGTTAGCAGTGTACCGTGGGAATATGTCACAGCTCTCTGAAGTGTGCGGTAGAGAAGGAGTGCACAGTAGAGCGAGGGGGGGGCGGGGGGGGGGGGGGGGGCGATTGTATATTTGCGGAAAATTTTGCAAAGAACGTGCGCAGCTTTTGTAAATTTTGAGCAAGAGTGTAAATTAGACAAGCAGTGTAAAGGGGTAGATTTGTGTCTACTTTAGACACATAATGATAAATCTCCCCCTATGTCACTAGTGACCATGGTACAATATAGCAAAATATGACCATATTAAAGGAGTAGTCTGGCGCGCACTTTTCTTATTTTATCCGGTCCGGGCTGCAAAAAAAACCAAAAACTTTCTCTTGCCTGCCTACGCACCCCCGGTGATCCGGTACAGGTGTTCGGTCGCCGGGCTGTTTGCTTCTTACTTCCTGTTAGCCCGGCACATCACACGGAGCTTCAGCCTATAGGCTGCCTTCAGCCTTCAGCCTCCGTGTGACGTGCCGGGCTAACAGGAAGTAAGAAGAAAACAGCCCGGCGACCGAACACCTGTACCGGATCACCGGGGGCGCGTAGGCAGGCAAGAGAAAGTTTTTCTTTTTTTTTTTTTGCAGCCCGGACCGGATAAAATAAGAAAAGTGCGCGCCAGACTACTCCTTTTAATATCAAATGACGAAATGGAAAGGCTATGTTTCCAATTGTTTCCAATCCTTCTCCTCAAGTAACAGTCTTCAGTACTCAGCCCTGAGTATCTTTTTGGAGCGCATTAAGACATGGCAGTAATGAAGCCTGACTGTACAGTCTGCAAAATGTTTTAGCTGCAGTTTTGCTACAATTTGTGTCTATGTAAAAGCCAGTCCTTCAGAGGATCTAGGTCAGTGTTTCCCAACCAGTGTGCCTCCAGCTGTTGCAAAAATGCAACCCCCAGCATGCCCAGACAGCCATTGGCTCTCCGGGCATGCTGTTTTTTTTGTAGTTTTGCAACAGCTGGAGGCACGCTGGTTGGTAAACACTGATGTATGTTATGAAGCGCTGATCTTCCATTGTTTTCTTATAGGTTCCATTGGCATTGGGGGTGTGGAATATGTCCTGAACTGTATCCTGGCCACCAAGCCGGAGTCTAACAACTGGCAAGCGCTGCTCGGCCGTCTGTGTCTCATCGACCGACTGCTGCTGGAATTTCCTGCTGAATTTTATCCCCACATCATCAGTGGAGACGTCGTACAGGCCGACGCAGCAGTCGAGAGGTATATGGGGGTGTTGAGCTCAAATGAAATTCAAAAAAGTTCACTCCTGAGGTAGCAGCTAGGGTTCGACCGATATTGATGTTTGTTTTAGAGCCGATAACCTGTGAACTTTCAGGCAGAAACTTATACCGATATTCTGTGCATTTTTATCCCCCCACCCCCCACCACCTATCCTTGGTAAAATGAGGTTGCGTGTGTGGGTATACCCTGATAAACTGTTTCTGGCGCTACAGAAGCCACTGCAGATCAATGATTTAAAGCGGGCACTTTAAATCAATGAACTGCAGCAGCTTTTGCAGGGCCAGAGACCGCCGCCGCCACCTGCTTCTCTCCCCCTGCCTGTCCTGAGTCCAACCACCGCCGCTGCCCGATTGCCTACCCCTGCCTATCCTGTGGCCAGAGACGCCGCCGCTGCCCCATTGCCTCCCCCATCCCTGGTTTTATAATTACCTGTTCCCGGGGTCCGCGCTACTTCTGGCTCCTGCGGCGTCCTGAGCTGTCACTGTGCGCCGACCCACTGACGGTGACGTCGTGTTGAGGACATCTCTCTTGTCATTGCGCAGCGCACAGCAACAGCGCAGGACGCCGCAGGAGCCAGAAGTAGCGCGGAGCCCGGGAACAGGTAATTATAAAACCGGGGATGGGGGAGGCAATGGGGCAGCGGCGGCGTCTCTGGCCACAGGAT
>NW_026609996.1:0-20763 GCF_029499605.1 Hyla sarda | reverse complement strand
AGTAGAAGAAAGCCCATTTAGTGATCAATGATAATTACCACCAGCATCTCCAATGACATTGACACAATGGTGGCACATCCCAAAGGTGTCTTATTTGTGTAAGCACTTTGTAATGGGGGTTGCTCATCAACAAAGTATATAAAAGATGACATATCAAGGGACTCGTATCTGGCATTATTTAACACAATGAATAATGTTGTAATGCAACAGAACAACAAACAGTTGTGTTTAGAAGTAAAAGGGATTAGAATTTCTTTTGAGGATAAATTCTCTTTAGCTTCTGTTTTCATGAAAAGAAGCCAGTGTCAGATGTGGGAAAGCACCAGCCATGGCTAGAAAGAGAATTTTACATGCTGAAGGCTTGCCTTCTCTTCTGTACCGGATTCCTGTCAGCTTTGAAGTTCTGCCTTCTGCAAGCCTTTTATTTTAAGGACAGACAAGTCTACAACTCTCTTCAGAGAAACCTCATTTCTTTAGACCATTTGAGAGGAAATACTTGTTTGACTGAATACAACAAATGTTCTTTTGGGTTTAGGTTTATTGCAAATTTTATAAACTGAAATCGGGTTAAAGGGGTACTCTGCTGCCCAGCGTTTGGAACAAACTGTTCCGAACGCTGGAGCCGGGAGCTAGTGACGTGATAGCCCCGCCCCCTCATGACCTCGCACCCCGCACCCTCAATGCAAGTCTATAGGAGGGGGCGTGACGACTGTCACGCCCCCTCCCATAGACTTGCATTGAGGGGGCTGGGCGTGACATCATGACATCATGTCACGAGCTCCCGGTGGCGGCTCCAGCGTTCGGAACAGTTTGTTCCAAACGCTGAGCAAAGGAGTACCCCTTTAAGCTCTCTATTTAGTGCGCTATTGGTGGGCATAGGCAGCTAAAACTGTAAAACTGCACTCATGCTATTAGAAAAAAATTGTCAATACGGTCCAAAAAATACAGTTGTCGGCACTACCTTAATATGTGCTGGTATGAATGGGTGAATGAGTGGTGTCACGGGTATACGGTGGGGGTGATAAGAATCTGTGGGGTGCACTCCTGTATAAATGCAGTCCGCAAGTAACAATCATCCACAAAGAAGTAAAGAGGCACTCACCACTTCTGATGCTGAATCTTCTTTAATCGTGCAAAAGGCAAAGGATAAAACAGTCAGGTCGGGTTAGGACGCCAACAGAGAGCTTGCAGTGACAACGCTGTTTCACACCGTCCGCGGACGGTGTGAAACAGCGTCGTCACTGCAAGCTCTCTGTTGGCGTCCTAACCCGACCTGACAGTTTTATCCTTTACCTTTTGCACGAATAAAGAAGATTCAGCATCAGAAGTGGTGAGTGCCTCTTTACTTCTTTGGGGAAGAAAAAAATTGTCGCTCCAAATCCGATCTACAAAGAAATTAATTCACACTGAATTTTTTGGACCAATTTAGAGAAAACACAAAATGGCGTTAGGGAGGGGGGGGGGGCGGGAGGGAAGGAAATGAACTTTAAAAGTTGGAGGTTCGAATGTGCTCCTTAAATGTTGGGTCATTGTAAAGATTGGTTACTGGAGCCGGCGTCAGGAGTTCGTGAAGTCATAGCCCCATCCCCTCATGATGTCACTCCCTGCCCCCTCATGATGTCACACCCCGCCCCCTCAATGCAAGTCTATGGGAGGGGATGTAACGGCTGTTAACCAGCCTTACTTACTTTTTAAGTCTTGATGAGATCATACACATTCTCTTATATAATTTTACTGAATTGCTCAAAAGGGACATTTTTATTCATGTATTGTGAGTGGCAGTTGGCATGGAGCCTTGACCTGAAGTAAAGAAGTGGACAGGGCACTATGACAGTGGGGAGAGTTGCTCAGAATGTGTTTTAGGCGTATTGACAGAATGAGAACGGGCATATTGAGAATTACCAAGGCTGACACTGTCAGTGTAAAAGAGCAGAGGAGATAACCCCTGGCGAGATGGAATGAGAAGGGGGACATAGATGATGGACAGCTCAAAGTACAGCTTGAATAGTGGATGCATGGACTCTCAGCAATGAGCGGGATTGTGCAATTTGGTGTTTGATACGTCCTCTATAGCAGAGATCTGGGTAATGGATAGGACTATACCACAAAGTGCAGCTGGACCGGAATAGCTCTTACATTTGGTTTCTCCAGCTGTAGGTCATTTGATGGACGTCTTAGAATGTTATAGTGTATTTAGTCAAGATGTCTGCACGTTCCGTATACATGTAATTATTAATGTGTAGAAGCTGCTTTGATGTGCAACTTCACTTAAAGGGGTACTCCACTGGAGAAAAAAAAAAAAATATATATATATATATATAGATATATATATATATAGATATATATATATATATATATATATATATATATATATATATATATATATATATCTATATATATATATATATATTTTTTTTTTTAAATCAACTGGTGCCAGAAAGTTAAACAGATTTGTAAATTGCTTCTATTTAAAAAAAACTTATATTATTTTTGAATTTTCACAGTGCTCTCTGCTGACACCATTTTAGGAACTGTCCAGCAGAGTAGGATAAGTTTGCTATGGGAATTTGCTCCTACTCTTGACAGTTCCTAAAATGCGCAGATGTGCCAGCAGAGAGCACTGTGTTCAGACAGAAAAAAAAAATCAATAAGAAAAGAACTTCCTGTGGAGCATATATCAGCTGATAAGTACTGGAGGGATTAACCCCTTAAGGACTCAGGGTTTTTCAGTTTTTGCACTTTCGTTTTTTCCTCCTTACCTTTTAAAAATCATAACCCTTTCAATTTTCCACCTAAAAATCCATATTATTGCTTATTTTTACGTCCCCAATTCTACTTTGCAGGGATATTAGTCATTTTACCCAAAAATTCACGGCGAAACGAAAAAAAAAAATCATTGTGTGACGAAATCGAAGAAAAAACGTCATTTTGTAACTTTTGGGGGCTTCCGTTTCTACGCAGTGCATATTTCGGTTAAAATGACACCTTATTATTCTGTAGGTCCATACGGTTAAAATGATACCCTACTTATATAGGTTGGATATTGTCATACTTCTGGAAAAAATCATAACTACATGCAGGAAAATGTATACGTTTAAAAATTTCCTCTTCTGACCCCTATAACTTTTTTATTTTTCCACGTACAGGGCAGTATGGGGACTCATTTTTTGCGCCGTGATCTTAAGTTTTTATCAGTACCATTTTTGTTTTGATTGGACTTTTTGATCACTTTTTATTCATTTTTTACTGGTATAAAAAGTGACCAAAATACGCTTTTTTGGACTTTGGAATTTTTTTGCACGTACGCTGCAGTTTAATTAATGATATATTTTTATAGTTCGGACATTTACGCACGCGGCGATACCACATATGTTTATTTTTATTTACACTGTTTTATTTTTTTTATGGGAAAAGGGGGGTGATTCAAACTTTTATTAGGGAAGGGGTTAAATGACCTTTATTAACACTTTTTTAAAACTTTTTTTTTTTGCAGTGTTATAGGTCCCATAGGGACCTATAACACTGCACACACTGATCTTTTATGCTGATCACAGGTGTGTATTAACACGCCTGTGATTAGTGTTATTGGCGCTTGACTGCTCCTGCCTGGATCTCAGACACGGAGCAGTCATTCGTCGATCAGACACCGAGGAGGCAGGTAAGGGCCCTCTCGGTGTCCTGTAAGCTGTTCAGGATGCCGCGATTTCACCGCGGCGGTCCCGAACAGCCCGACTGAGCAGCCGGGTCACTTTCACTTCAGACGCGGTGGTCAGCTTTGATCGCCGCGTCTGAAGGGTTAATACAGGGCATCACCGCGATCGTTGATAGCCGCCGGGACCGACCCGATATGCCGTTGGGACACAGTCGTTAAGGGGTTAAGATTTTTTAATAGAAGTAATTTACAAATCTGTTTAACTTTCTGGCACCAGTTGTTTAAAAGAAAAAAAAAGAAAAACTCCAACGGAGTACCCCCTTTAAGGCAAATGGTAGCTTTACGGCACAGCTCCTGTAGTGAGCCATTTGCTGTACATTCTGTAGTGAGTCTTTAGCTGTATTTGCTGTACAGTCTGTAGTGAGTCTTTAGCTGTATTTGCTGTACAGTCTGTAGTGAGTCTTTAGCTGTATTTGCTGTACAGTCTGTAGTGAGTCTTTAGCTGTATTTGCTGTACAGTCTGTAGTGAGTCTTTAGCTGTATTTGTTGTACAGTCTGTAGTGAGTCTTTTTGCTGTATTTGCTGTACAGTCTTTAGTGAGTCTTTAGCTGTATTTGCTGTACAGTCTGTAGTGAGTCTTTAGCTGTTTTTGTTGTACAGTCTGTAGTGAGTCTTTAGCTGTTTTTGCTGTACAGTCTGTAGTGAGTCTTTAGTTGTATTTGCTGTACAGTCTGTAGTGAGTCTTTAGCTGTATTTGCTGTACAGTCTGTAGTGAATCTTTAGCTGTATTTGCTGTACAGTCTGTAGTGAGTCTTTAGCTGTAATTGCTGTACAGTCTGTAGTGAGTCTTTAGCTGTATTTGCTGTACAGTCTGTAGTGAGTCTTTAGCTGTATTTGCTGTACAGTCTGTAGTGAGTCTTTAGCTATTTTTGCTGTACAGTCTGTAGTGAGTCTTTAGCTGTATTTGCTGTACAGTCTGTAGTGAGTCTTTAGCTGTATTTGCTGTACAGTCTGTAGTGAGTCTTTAGCTGTATTTGCTGTACAGTCTGTAGTGAGTCTTTAGCTGTATTTGCTGTACAGTCTGTAGTGAGTCTTTAGTTGTTTTTGTTGTACAGTCTGTAGTGAGTCTTTAGCTGTATTTGCTGTACAGTCTGTAGTGAGTCTTTAGCTGTATTTGCTGTACAGTCTGTAGTGAGTCTTTAGCTGTATTTGCTGTACAGTCTGTAGTGAGTCTTTAGCTGTATTTGCTGTACAGTCTGTAGTGAGTCTTTAGCTGTATTTGCTGTACAGTCTGTAGTGAGTCTTTAGCTGTATTTGCTGTACAGTCTGTAGTGAGTCTTTAGCTGTATTTGCTGTACAGTCTGTAGTGAATCTTTAGCTGTATTTGCTGTACAGTCTGTAGTGAGTCTTTAGCTGTAATTGCTGTACAGTCTGTAGTGAGTCTTTAGCTGTATTTGCTGTACAGTCTGTAGTGAGTCTTTAGCTGTATTTGCTGTACAGTCTGTAGTGAGTCTTTAGCTATTTTTGCTGTACAGTCTGTAGTGAGTCTTTAGCTGTATTTGCTGTACAGTCTGTAGTGAGTCTTTAGCTGTATTTGCTGTACAGTCTGTAGTGAGTCTTTAGCTGTATTTGCTGTACAGTCTGTAGTGAGTCTTTAGCTATTTTTGCTGTACAGTCTGTAGTGAGTCTTTAGCTGTATTTGCTGTACAGTCTGTAGTGAGTCTTTAGCTGTATTTGCTGTACAGTCTGTAGTGAGTCTTTAGCTGTATTTGCTGTACAGTCTGTAGTGAGTCTTTAGCTGTATTTGCTGTACAGTCTGTAGTGAGTCTTTAGTTGTTTTTGTTGTACAGTCTGTAGTGAGTCTTTAGCTGTATTTGCTGTACAGTCTGTAGTGAGTCTTTAGCTGTATTTGCTGTACAGTCTGTAGTGAGTCTTTAGCTGTATTTGCTGTACAGTCTGTAGTGAGTCTTTAGCTGTATTTGCTGTACAGTCTGTAGTGAGTCTTTAGCTGTATTTGCTGTACAGTCTGTAGTGAGTCTTTAGCTGTATTTGCTGTACAGTCTGTAGTGAGTCTTTAGCTGTATTTGCTGTACAGTCTGTAGTGAATCTTTAGCTGTATTTGCTGTACAGTCTGTAGTGAGTCTTTAGCTGTAATTGCTGTACAGTCTGTAGTGAGTCTTTAGCTGTATTTGCTGTACAGTCTGTAGTGAGTCTTTAGCTGTATTTGCTGTACAGTCTGTAGTGAGTCTTTAGCTATTTTTGCTGTACAGTCTGTAGTGAGTCTTTAGCTGTATTTGCTGTACAGTCTGTAGTGAGTCTTTAGCTGTATTTGCTGTACAGTCTGTAGTGAGTCTTTAGCTGTATTTGCTGTACAGTCTGTAGTGAGTCTTTAGCTATTTTTGCTGTACAGTCTGTAGTGAGTCTTTAGCTGTATTTGCTGTACAGTCTGTAGTGAGTCTTTAGCTGTATTTGCTGTACAGTCTGTAGTGAGTCTTTAGCTGTATTTGCTGTACAGTCTGTAGTGAGTCTTTAGCTGTATTTGCTGTACAGTCTGTAGTGAGTCTTTAGTTGTTTTTGTTGTACAGTCTGTAGTGAGTCTTTAGCTGTATTTGCTGTACAGTCTGTAGTGAGTCTTTAGCTGTATTTGCTGTACAGTCTGTAGTGAGTCTTTAGCTGTATTTGCTGTACAGTCTGTAGTGAGTCTTTAGCTGTATTTGCTGTACAGTCTGTAGTGAGTCTTTAGCTGTATTTGCTGTACAGTCTGTAGTGAGTCTTTAGCTGTATTTGCTGTACAGTCTGTAGTGAGTCTTTAGCTGTATTTGCTGTACAGTCTGTAGTGAATCTTTAGCTGTATTTGCTGTACAGTCTGTAGTGAGTCTTTAGCTGTAATTGCTGTACAGTCTGTAGTGAGTCTTTAGCTGTATTTGCTGTACAGTCTGTAGTGAGTCTTTAGCTGTATTTGCTGTACAGTCTGTAGTGAGTCTTTAGCTATTTTTGCTGTACAGTCTGTAGTGAGTCTTTAGCTGTATTTGCTGTACAGTCTGTAGTGAGTCTTTAGCTGTATTTGCTGTACAGTCTGTAGTGAGTCTTTAGCTGTATTTGCTGTACAGTCTGTAGTGAGTCTTTAGCTGTATTTGCTGTACAGTCTGTAGTGAGTCTTTAGCTGTTTTTGTTGTACAGTCTGTAGTGAGTCTTTAGCTGTTTTTGCTGTACAGTCTGTAGTGAGTCTTTAGTTGTATTTGCTGTACAGTCTGTAGTGAGTCTTTAGCTGTATTTGCTGTACAGTCTGTAGTGAGTCTTTAGCTGTATTTGCTGTACAGTCTGTAGTGAGTCTTTAGCTGTTTTTGCTGTACAGTCTGTAGTGAGTCTTTAGCTGTATTTGCTGTACAGTCTGTAGTGAGTCTTTAGTTATATTTGCTGTACAGTCTGTAGTGAGTCTTTAGCTGTTGTTGCTGTACAGTCTGTAGTGAGTCTTTAGCTGTATTTGTTGTACAGTCTGTAGTGAGTCTTTTGTTGTATTTGCTGTACAGTCTGTAGTGAGTCTTTAGCTGTATTTGCTGTACAGTCTGTAGTGAGTCTTTAGCTGTATTTGCTGTACAGTCTGTAGTGAGTCTTTAGCTGTATTTGCTGTACAGTCTGTAGTGAGTCTTTAGCTGTGTTTGCTGTACAGTCTGTAGTGAGTCTTTAGCTGTATTTGCTGTACAGTCTGTAGTGAATCTTTAGCTGTATTTGCTGTACAGTCTGTAGTGAGTCTTTAGCTGTATTTGCTGTACAGTCTGTAGTGAATCTTTAGCTGTATTTGCTGTACAGTCTGTAGTGAGTCTTTAGCTGTATTTGCTGTACAGTCTGTAGTGAGTCTTTAGCTGTATTTGCTGTACAGTCTGTAGTGAGTATTTAGCTGTTTTTGCTGTACAGTCTGTAGTGAGTCTTTAGCTGTATTTCCTGTACAGTCTGTAGTGAGTCTTTAGCTGTATTTGCTGTACAGTCTGTATTGAGTCTTTAGCTGTATTTGCTGTACAGTCTGTAGTGAGTCTTTAGCTGTATTTGCTGTACAGTCTGTAGTGAATCTTTAGCTGTATTTGCTGTACAGTCTGTAGTGAGTCTTTAGCTGTAATTGCTGTACAGTCTGTAGTGAGTCTTTAGCTGTATTTGCTGTACAGTCTGTAGTGAGTCTTTAGCTGTATTTGTACAGTCTGTAGTGAGTCTTTAGCTGTATTTGCTGTACAGTCTGTAGTGAGTCTTTAGCTGTATTTGCTGTACAGTCTGTAGTGAGTCTTTAGCTGTATTTGCTGTACAGTCTGTATTGAGTCTTTAGCTATTTTTGCTGTACAGTCTGTAGTGAGTCTTTAGCTGTATTTGCTGTACAGTCTGTAGTGAGTCTTTTTGCTGTATTTGCTGTACAGTCTTTAGTGAGTCTTTAGCTGTATTTGCTGTACAGTCTGTAGTGAGTCTAGCTGTATTTGCTGTACAGTCTGTAGTGAGTCTTTAGCTGTTTTTGCTGTACAGTCTGTAGTGAGTCTTTAGCTGTATTTGCTGTACAGTCTGTAGTGAGTCTTTAGCTGTTTTTGTTGTACAGTCTGTAGTGAGTCTTTAGCTGTTTTTGCTGTACAGTCTGTAGTGAGTCTTTAGTTGTATTTGCTGTACAGTCTGTAGTGAGTCTTTAGCTGTATTTGCTGTACAGTCTGTAGTGAATCTTTAGCTGTATTTGCTGTACAGTCTGTAGTGAGTCTTTAGCTGTAATTGCTGTACAGTCTGTAGTGAGTCTTTAGCTGTATTTGCTGTACAGTCTGTAGTGAGTCTTTAGCTGTATTTGCTGTACAGTCTGTAGTGAGTCTTTAGCTATTTTTGCTGTACAGTCTGTAGTGAGTCTTTAGCTGTATTTGCTGTACAGTCTGTAGTGAGTCTTTAGCTGTATTTGCTGTACAGTCTGTAGTGAGTCTTTAGCTGTATTTGCTGTACAGTCTGTAGTGAGTCTTTAGCTGTATTTGCTGTACAGTCTGTAGTGAGTCTTTAGCTGTATTTGCTGTACAGTCTGTAGTGAGTCTTTAGCTGTAATTGCTGTACAGTCTGTAGTGAGTCTTTAGCTGTATTTGCTGTACAGTCTGTAGTGAGTCTTTAGCTGTATTTGTTGTACAGTCTGTAGTGAGTCTTTAGCTGTATTTGCTGTACAGTCTGTAGTGAGTCTTTAGCTGTATTTGCTGTACAGTCTGTAGTGAGTCTTTAGCTGTATTTGCTGTACAGTCTGTAGTGAGTCTTTAGCTGTTTTTGCTGTACAGTCTGTAGTGAGTCTTTAGCTGTATTTGCTGTACAGTCTGTAGTGAGTCTTTAGCTGTATTTGCTGTACAGTCTGTAGTGAGTCTTTAGCTGTATTTGCTGTACAGTCTGTAGTGAGTCTTTAGTTGTATTTGCTGTACAGTCTGTAGTGAGTCTTTAGTTGTATTTGCTGTACAGTCTGTAGTGAGTCTTTAGCTGTATTTGCTGTACAGTCTGTAGTGAGTCTTTAGCTGTATTTGCTGTACAGTCTGTAGTGAGTCTTTAGCTGTATTTGCTGTACAGTCTGTAGTGAGTCTTTAGCTGTATTTGCTGTACAGTCTGTAGTGAGTCTTTAGCTGTGTTTGCTGTACAGTCTGTAGTGAGTCTTTAGCTGTGTTTGCTGTACAGTCTGTAGTGAGTCTTTAGTTATATTTGCTGTACAGTCTGTAGTGAGTCTTTAGCTGTATTTGCTGTACAGTCTGTAGTGAGTCTAGCTGTATTTGCTGTACAGTCTGTAGTGAGTCTTTAGCTGTAATTGCTGTACAGTCTGTAGTGAGTCTTTAGCTGTTTTTGCTGTACAGTCTGTAGTGAGTCTTTAGCTGTATTTGCTGTACAGTCTGTAGTGAGTCTTTAGTTATATTTGCTGTACAGTCTGTAGTGAGTCTTTAGCTGTATTTGCTGTACAGTCTGTAGTGAGTCTAGCTGTATTTGCTGTACAGTCTGTAGTGAGTCTTTAGCTGTAATTGCTGTACAGTCTGTAGTGAGTCTTTAGCTGTTTTTGCTGTACAGTCTGTAGTGAGTCTTTAGCTGTATTTGCTGTACAGTCTGTAGTGAGTCTTTAGCTGTATTTGCTGTACAGTCTGTAGTGAGTCTTTAGCTGTATTTGTTGTACAGTCTGTAGTGAGTCTTTAGCTGTATTTGCTGTGCAGTCTGTATTGAGTCTTTAGCTGTTGTTGCTGTACAGTCTGTAGTAGGGATGTAAGAAAAAATCGATTCTCGCGATAATCGCGATTTTTTCATTTGCCGATACAGAATCGATTCAAAATATTTTTGAATCTATTCTTTTAGGGATGTGGAATTTTTATCTGTGGACGCCTGGAACAGCATGTCATGTCCTGGGCATCAGGAGATAAAAGTTCCACATTTGTGGAGCCGGGCAGGCCGGATCTGACATGGCGTCGCTCTGGGTGTATGGAGCGGGCTCCGACTCGTGCCCGCTCCGTACTATGCGACCCCCCGGCTGATTTAAGTAGCCGGGGGCCGCCGCTAATAGCCAGCATGCGTCAATCGCCGCGGCTGGCTATTAAAGGAGTATCCGGTGCGCACTTTTCTCATTTTATCCTATCCGGGCTGCAAAATAAAATAAAACGCACTTTATCTTACCTGCCAACGAGCCCCCGGAGCTCCGGTACAGGTGTTGGGTCCCCGGGCTGTATTCTTCTTACTTCCTGTTAGTCCGGCACGTCACATGGAGCTTCAGCCTATCACTGGCCGCAGCGATGTCCCGCCTCCGCTGGTGATAGGCTGAAGCTCCATGTGACGTGCCGGACTAACAGGAAGTAAGAAGAATACAGCCCGGGGACCCAACACCTGTACCGGAGCTCCGGGGGCTCGTTGGCAGGTAAGATAAAGTGCGTTTTATTTTATTTTGCAGCCCGGATGGGATAACATGAGAAAAGTGAGCACCGGAGTACTAGATCGCCGCTGTCAAAGCTGACAGCGGCGTCTATTGGGATCTATGAATGCTCCCAGGTGGGCGATGTATCGGGATATATCGCGATGTATCGTCACCTAGACGGTATCGCGATATATCGGGATATATCGAATCGCCACACTGGTATCGCGATTCGAATCGAATCGCCAAATTCTTGGCGATTCACACCCCTAGTCTGTAGTGAGTCTTTAGCTGTATTTGCTGTACAGTCTGTTGTGAGTCTTTAGCTGTTTTTGCTGTACAGTCTGTAGTGAGTCTTTAGCTGTTGTTGCTGTACAGTCTGTAGTGAGTCTTTAGCTGTATTTGTTGTACAGTCTGTAGTGAGTCTTTTGTTGTATTTGCTGTACAGTCTGTAGTGAGTCTTTAGCTGTATTTGCTGTACAGTCTGTAGTGAGTCTTTAGCTGTATTTGCTGTACAGTCTGTAGTGAGTCTTTAGCTGTGTTTGCTGTACAGTCTGTAGTGAATCTTTAGCTGTGTTTGCTGTACAGTCTGTAGTGAGTCTTTAGCTGTATTTGCTGTACAGTCTGTAGTGAGTCTCTAGCTGTATTTGTTGTACAGTCTGTATTGAGTCTTTAGCTGTATTTGCTGTACAGTCTGTAGTGAGTCTTTAGCTGTATTTGCTGTACAGTCTGTAGTGAGTCTTTAGCTGTATTTGCTGTACAGTCTGTAGTGAGTCTTTAGCTGTGTTTGCTGTACAGTCTGTAGTGAATCTTTAGCTGTGTTTGCTGTACAGTCTGTAGTGAGTCTTTAGCTGTATTTGCTGTACAGTCTGTAGGGAGTCTTTAGCTGTATTTGCTGTACAGTCTGTAGTGAGTCTTTAGCTGTATTTGCTGTACAGTCTGTAGTGAGTCTTTAGCTGTATTTGCTGTACAGTCTGTAGTGAGTCTCTAGCTGTAATTGCTGTACAGTCTGTAGTGAGTCTTTAGCTGTATTTGCTGTACAGTCTGTAGTGAATCTTTAGCTGTATTTGTTGTACAGTCTGTAGTGAATCTTTAGCTGTGTTTGCTGTACAGTCTGTAGTGAGTCTTTAGCTGTATTTGTACAGTCTGTAGTGAATCTTTAGCTGTATTTGCTGTACAGTCTGTAGTGAGTCTTTAGCTGTATTTGCTGTACAGTCTGTAGTGAATCTTTAGCTGTATTTGCTGTACAGTCTGTAGTGAGTCTTTAGCTGTATTTGTTATACAGTCTGTAGTGAATCTTTAGCTGTATTTGTTGTACAGTCTGTAGTGAGTCTTTAGCTGTATTTGCTGTACAGTCTGTAGTGAGTCTTTAGCTGTATTTGCTGTACAGTCTGTAGTGAGTCTTTAGCTGTATTTGCTGTACAGTCTGTAGTGAATCTTTAGCTGTATTTGCTGTACAGTCTGTAGTGAGTCTTTAGCTGTATTTGCTGTACAGTCTGTAGTGAGTCTTTAGCTGTATTTGCTGTACAGTCTGTAGTGAGTCTTTAGCTGTATTTGCTGTACAGTCTGTAGTGAATCTTTAGCTGTAATTGCTGTACAGTCTGTAGTGAGTCTTTAGCTGTATTTCCTGTACAGTCTGTAGTGAGTCTTTAGCTGTATTTCCTGTACAGTCTGTAGTGAGTCTTTAGCTGTATTTGCTGTACAGTCTGTAGTGAGTCTTTAGCTGTATTTGCTGTACAGTCTGTAGTGAGTCTTTAGCTGTATTTGCTGTACAGTCTGTAGTGAATCTTTAGCTGTATTTGCTGTACAGTCTGTAGTGAGTCTTTAGCTGTATTTGCTGTACAGTCTGTAGTGAGTCTTTAGCTGTATTTGCTGTACAGTCTGTAGTGAGTATTTAGCTGTTTTTGCTGTACAGTCTGTAGTGAGTCTTTAGCTGTATTTCCTGTACAGTCTGTAGTGAGTCTTTAGCTGTATTTGCTGTACAGTCTGTAGTGAGTCTTTAGCTGTATTTGCTGTACAGTCTGTAGTGAGTCTTTAGCTGTATTTGCTGTACAGTCTGTAGTGAGTCTTTAGCTGTATTTGCTGTACAGTCTGTAGTGAGTCTTTTTGCTGTATTTCCTGTACAGTCTGTAGTGAGTCTTTAGCTGTATTTGCTGTACAGTCTGTAGTGAGTATTTAGCTGTATTTGCTGTACAGTCTGTAGTGAGTCTTTAGCTGTATTTGCTGTACAGTCTGTATTGAGTCTTTAGCTGTATTTGCTGTACAGTCTGTAGTGAGTCTTTAGCTGTATTTGCTGTACAGTCTGTAGTGAGTCTTTAGCTGCATTTGCTGTACAGTCTGTAGTGAGTCTTTAGCTGTATTTGCTGTACAGTCTGTAGTGAATCTTTAGCTTTGTTTGCTGTACAGTCTGTAGTGAGTCTTTAGCTGTATTTGCTGTACAGTCTGTAGTGAGTCTTTAGCTGTATTTGCTGTACAGTCTGTAGTGAGTCTTTAGCTGTATTTGCTGTACAGTCTGTAGTGAATCTTTAGCTGTATTTGCTGTACAGTCTGTAGTGAGTCTTTAGCTGTATTTGCTGTACAGTCTGTAGTGAGTCTTTAGCTGTATTTGTACAGTCTGTAGTGAATCTTTAGCTGTATTTGCTGTACAGTCTGTAGTGAATCTTTAGCTGTATTTGTTGTACAGTCTGTAGTGAGTCTTTAGCTGTATTTGCTGTACAGTCTGTAGTGAGTCTTTAGCTGTATTTGCTGTACAGTCTGTAGTGAATCTTTAGCTGTATTTGCTGTACAGTCTGTAGTGAATCTTTAGCTGTATTTGCTGTACAGTCTGTACTTCATTAATAGAAGAGCAAATCTGACATTATAACTTCACAATCACAGGAGAACATTTTTGTTGGAAATATCCTTAGAAATGTGTTCTGGTGGACGCTCCCTGCCTGACCGTGTCTGGGGGGGGGGGGGGGGGGATGAATTACAGTCATTGCCACTGAGAGTACCCTATAAAGCATCCGCAGCTAAACCGACAGTTCAAGAGCTTTCTTTATCAAGCAGTTCTCTCCATGAGAATATGAAATGTTCCCCTTATCTTAGAATTACCTTGTTAATGTGTGTCTGCTACCTACAGACAGCGATTCCAGGAGGCAGCAGAAAAGTAGCTGTTAGACTGTAATTCCTCCAAAAATGCATAATCCCCCTATCAATCTGTCAATGACTGTGAAGTAGTTCTTTTCTTCATTTTCCTCAGTCATAAGATTACCCTGTACTACAGCAATAACAGTTTAGCTAAATGTAGCAACCAATCTTTACAATGACCACCATTTAAGGAGCACATTCGTACCTCCAACTTTTTAAGTTAATTCCTTTCCCTCCCCCCCCTCGAACACCATTTTGTGTTTTTCTCTAAATTGATCCAAAAAATTTAGTGTGAATTAATTTCTTTGCAGATCGGATTTGGAGCTACATATTTTTTTTCTAATAGCATGAGTGCAGTTTTACAGTTTTAGCTGCCTATGCCCACCAATAGCGCACAAAATAGAGAGCTTAAAGGGGTACTCCATTACTCAGCATTTGGAACAAACTGTTCCAAACGCTGGAGCCGGCGCTGGGAGCTCGCTACGTCATAGCCCCACCCCCTCATGACGTCACGCCCCACCCCCTCAATGCAAGTCTATGGGAGGGGGCGTGACTGCCATCAATAGACTTGCATTGAGGGGGTGGGGCTATTACATCACGAGCTCCCGGCTCCACCGTTCGGAACATTTTGTTCCAAACGCTGAGCAGCGGAGTACCCCTTTAAAGTGAACCTATCAGAGGTTGAAGAGGAGAGTAATAATTATACTTTTTTGTTTGGTTAATGCAACTTGCATGACCAAGAAAAAAAAAAACTTTATTTAATATCCCGGCTGCCACTATGCAAGTGCCCAGGTGACGAGCTGTTCACATTAGGTGTCCAGAGTCCTCTGTATTCGTCTCACCTCTGGTTCCTCCTCTGAGATTTCATTGACAGCTTTTTTGGTTTCCTGATTGGACGTAAAAAGCTATGGGCACTTACTGTGAAAAACCCACCTACTTGGACAACTTGGTAGCAGTGTCTGGGGGTACTCCAGTGGAAAACTTTTTTTTTTATCAACTGGTGCCAAAAAATTAAACAGATTTGTAAATTACTTCTATTAAAATATCTTAATCCTTCCAGTACTTATTAGCTGCTGAATCCTACAGAGAAAATTATTTTATTTTTGGAACACAGAGCTCTCTGCTGACATCATGACCACAGTGCTCTTTGCTGACACCCACAATCCCCATAGAAAACATATGCTGCTCTGGTCAGTTCCTAAAATGGACAGAAATGTCAGCAGAGAGCAAAAAAAAGAAAATCATTTCCTCTGTAGTATTCAGCAGCTAATAAGTACTAGAAGGATTAAGATTTTTTTAATAGAAGTAATTTAAAAATCTGTTTAACTTTATGGCGCCAGTTGATTTAAAAAAAAATAAATAAATAAATAAAATTTCCACCGGAGTACCCCTTTATAGTGTATCTGTAATTTTTATCTCCCACTGGATCGTTAGATCGGGCGTGTAGAGATGCAAGTCAATGCTGGGTATTTAGGTTGCCAATGTAGCAGTGCAACACTCATTGGGCATTGTGCCCAAGTCTATTTCTAAGTACCGTATTTATCGGCGTATAACACGCACTTTTTAGGCTAAAATTTTTAGCCTAAAGTCTGTGTGCGTGTTATACGCCGATACACCCCCAGGAAAGGCAGGGGGAGAGAGGCCGTCGCTGCCCGCTTCTCTCCCCCTGCCTTTCCTGGGGTCTAGAGCGCTGCTGTCGGCCCTTTTCACCCCCTGGTTATTGGCGCCGCTGCCCGTTCTGTCCCCCTGACTATTGGTGCCGGCGCCGATAGCCAGGGAGAGAGAAGCGGCGCCGATAGCCAAGGAGAGAGAAGCGGTGCCGACAGCCAGGGGGAGAGAAGGGGCAGCGGCACCCATTGCCGACGCCGCTGCCCTGTTGCCTCCCCCCATCCCCGGTGGCATAATTACCTGAGTCGGGTCCGCGCTGCTCCAGGCCTCCGTCGTGCGTCCCCGGCGTCATTGCTATGCGCTGAACGGCGCGGCGCATGACGTCAGAGCGCCGCGCCGTGCATAGCAACGACGCTGGGGACGCACGACGGAGGCCTGGAGCAGCGCGGACCCGACTCAGGTAATTATGCCACCGGGGATGGGGGGAGGCAACGGGGCAGCGGCGCCGGCAATGGGTGCCGCTGCCCCTTCTCTCCCCCTGGCTGTCGGCGCCGCTTCTCTCCCCCTGGCTATCGGCGCCGGCACCGATAGTCAGGGGGACAGAACGGGCAGCGGCGCCGATAACCAGGGGGTGAAAAGGGCCGACAGCAGCGCTCTAGACCCCAGGAAAGGCAGGGGGAGAGAAGCGGGCAGCGACGGCCTCTCTCCCCCTGCCTTTCCTGGGGGTATATCGGGGTATACACGCGCACACACGCACCCTCATTTTATCATGGATATTTGGGTAAAAAACTTTTTTTACCCAAATATCCTTGGTAAAATGAGGGTGCGTGTTATAGGCCGGTGCGTGGTATACCCCGATAAATACGGTAATAGGACTGTTGAGGGAAACTTGCAGAGCCACTAAAGATTGGGTGGGATATGACTCGATTAAGAGCTTTCTCTTATAAAATTAAGATTTCGATTAAGAGCTATCTGCATACTTACTCTTCATACATTAGACTCAGTGTTCACAAAAATTTAAAAAAGGAAAAAAAGAGTAAAGAAAGGGGAGATGAGGAGTAAATGGTGCCTTTTGGTGTAGTGTAGTGCTGGTATCCTAGATGCAATCATCCCAATGTTTGCTTACCTCAGTAGAGGCACCACTCTTGCGTATGCCTTTAGTCCCAACATAGCTGCTGACTTCCTCTTTCTTGGTTGTAGGCATACACCAATATCTAAAATTCCCTATAAAAGTATTAGTACTTCTATCAATGCTAATCCGAAATGTCTCCATGTGGTCCATTACGAATAAGTGCTGGTAGAAATACCCCCATTCATTACATTTTCCTTGAGGGATGTATATACGACACTCTGTAATAAAACAGCATGCAGTAAGCTCCCAGCCAGAAATGATCATTTAATGTAAATACTTTGCATGGAATTCTATGAAGTTATTAAAAGGGTATTCCTGCCTTTTGACTTCATGGCATTTTCTGCTATAGAGAAGAAATTAGGTTTCTTAGCATACCATTTGGCCCAAATACTTTGTATCCCCCCCCCCCCCCCCACAGTTAGGTGACCCCATTTGTGACGTACCCTACACTATAGATATGCCTTTCCTGGGCTAGCACTAAGGCCATGTTCACACCTCGGAATTTCCGTTAGGAATTCCGCAGCAGCACATTCCCATTGTATTCATCGAGATTCTGCTGCGCTTTGCACACGGCTGAAATTCTGGCACGAAAATTCCGATTTCTATGACCATAGAAAGAATGAACCTGTCCATTATTTCTTTGGACTCCACACAGAATTCATAGCCATCTATGAGATGGTGCATTCCCGTGCGGTCCTAGTGCCGGCATATTGTGCCGCCACCTGCAGTCTGCGAAACGTCCGAACAGAGATTTTCCGTGCTGACATTCTGAGGTGTGAACATAGCCTGTGTACAATTTCTGGCCATATAGGATTCAGGTATTACCTGTATTTCCGCAGTATATGTTATAAATGTCTGCTTGATTCCCCTGACCACCGTTTCACCTATTGACGTGACAAAAAATTCTGTGTGAATTAATTTCTTCGTAGATCGGATTTGGAGCTACATTTTTTTTCTAATAGCATGAGTGCAGTTTTACAGTTTTAGCTGCCTATACCCACCAATAGCGCACTAAATAGAGAGCTTAAAGGGATACTCCGTTCAGCGTTTGGAACAAACTGTTCTGAATGCTGGAGTCGGCGCTGGGAGCTTGTGACGACGTCATAACCCCACCCCCTCATGATGTCACGCTCAGAATTCCTGCATCTCTAGATTCGATTTTAAGGCAGTTTTGATAATCGTCTGAATCTCTGACATTTGGAAATAATGGAGAGCCTCACACTTGCAAGGCCATCTCTCTCTTTGTTCTTTGCTGGGATGTGATGGCTAGCAGCCCCTCTCCAATGTCTACTCCTAAAATCAACAAAAAAGCAATGTTCCACATTGTTGCAGTTTTATCACGGTTGCCTCGGTCTTGACTCCTATAGCCAGGACCCATATACCATGCGACTTATCCGCCTACAGTTAACAAACTAGGGAATAATAAAGGACATATTCTGGAAAATATTCAATCGATCTGGCTTCAAGGAGAACGCCGGCTCCACGTGGCGCAGTATACAAAAGGAACCAAGATCAGATAAAATCGAGGTAATTTATTTCCCAAGATGCACTGCGTTTCGCTGTATGAAAGCAGCTTCATCAGGCATGCCATCCATGCCTGATGAAGCTGCTTTCCCACAGTGAAACGCGTTGAATCTTGGGAAATTACCTCGATTTTATCTGATCTCCATTCCTTTTGTATCTTGCGCCACGTGGAGCCGCATTCACCTTGAAGCCAGGCCGATTGAATACCTTGCCTAGCCGGAGGGCTGCGGATACACTACCTCTTGATGCGCTTACCATTGTTGTGTATGACGTTACACAACCACATCTGTCTTATTTATTTCACTTTTATACTGATTATCTCTCTTTTATCACACCAAGAAGCGCTCTCCCTTTTCTCCCCTTTAGACCATATTCTGGAAAAGACATGGTCGATGTTTCTGTGTGGCACAAATTTCCATGGTTATTACAGCTTTATTTAGATATGTGTGAGGCTCGCCTTTCCTTGCACACCAGATTACATTCCCACGTTTATAATCTAATGTAGCCTCACCGAGCAGAAATCATCTCTCACTCGGGCTGGCAGTGAAGGCCTAAAGTTAATTAAATCTCCCTTGAAAATGTGAATTCATCAATTTGTATCCTCTATCTGCTGTGCGATTGCACTGATACCGCAGCTATGAGTTTAGATCTTTGATTTGTTAAGACACCATATTAATTGGTTTGACACTGTGTTAATGTGCTGGAAGCAGTGAGCTGTCTTCTATAATATCTTCTGAATGTAGGTCACAACATTTCTCCCATCCATTTCATCAAAGAGAAACCTTTTACATTGTCGCTAATTAATGGTTAATAAATTTTGCGTCGCCTCAGACAACAGACATACAAGTATGTACAAAATAATTCTTCATTTGTTACCTCTCTAACAATGGCAAGTGAGCCACAACCCCTGACGATAGTTTTGAAACACCCCCCATAGTAGATGGTCAAACAGTGTTCATCCCAGCTACACAAATTCTAGATTTGACACAAAACAATGTTAATTTAGTAGCCAAACGTCCTGCCTTGGTGAAATTTACCGAAAATAAAAGAAAATCACTTTCATTAATGGCCTGTTGCTCCAGATCAATTAGAGAAAAATTTTAGGGAAAAGCTCAATGTTGTGGAAGAATTTATGGAATCCCCTTGTTTACATTTCTTGAACAAATAATGGCACATGTCTAAAATTTGGGGCAAGTGTGTGCAACATGGGAGGTGTCAGGCCCAAGGCCTGATTATGGATACATACCTGTGTTTTATTATTGCATCTGTGTATAAACTAATACCTGGGGGGTGAGGGGTCATTCAGACGGTGTATTGTGTATTGCAGTTTATTGAGGGGGGCTGGCTGGTTGTTTGAAGTCAGGAGCTTCTTTGAAGCGGCAGGATGGGAGATAACAGATGCCCCTTGGTGGGATCAGAGGGGAGGGGGGAGTTGAGCTTCCCTCCAAAAAACAAGCAGATATAATATTTAAACAATGCTAGACTCAAAGTTTGGGTTGTTAAGATCTTTGCCCCAAGCTGACAAGACCATCCTAAGAACAGCTGGAGACCCACTCTCATGCTCTCATGCACTGCTATAATATCATGCTGTAAGAACTTCATTTTTGCTTTCTGAACTTGCTAAACTTTTTTATATATTTTTGGAACTGTATGTCATTTGTTTCTGTATTTTTATATAGTCAGCACTGTGATACCTTTTATCAGATTAAATGTTTAATTAATCAGCTCTGGTCTTTGATCTCTAAATATATGAGCTCACCTTTCTGAAGCTCTGGTAGAAACACGTTTATCTAAAGGTTAATATGGTGACTTGTTGGGACTAGTAGTGGATACCCAGAGGTCTGGCGGCTTTAACCCTTGCACCATCACACTCTCTCTAGCGTCTTGGCTGGACCGATAGGGTGTGATCGTGACAGGAAGGTTATAAAAGTATAATGTAAAGGGAGACTGTGGAAGATGGCAAAAATGATTTGCTTTGAAAATAGAAAACGCACAACTAAACAAATGGGCGAAAACAGGAGCAAGTGTTTGGGACAGAACTGAAAGAAGTCAACAAAATAAAATAGAAAAGCCATATGAAAATAAACACCTAAACAGAAAGCAACATAAAGTATGAAGTGTGGAGAATTGGATAAAAGTGATATCCAGTAATGAGCCACCAATCTGCATTGGCCAAAAAAAGATGATTCCTGAACTTTTGTCTGGTGCTGTTCTAATGAAACCAATATAGATGGTGCCAGAAGTCAGCAACTTCCCATTCATCTGTAATATGGGGTTGCAGGCATGACTGCAATTATTATCAAGAGGACATAGAATCTTGAAGCACTTTTTTCATTCTATCAATAGAAAATAGATTTGATGATGATGAAGACAGAAAGGACATCTTAAAGTGCTCCATAGGTTCCTTTTTAAAGCTTTTTTTTTTTTTTTTTTAGGTTCCTTGAAAATTTATGGTGAAAAAAAAAAAATGGTCCATGACAAGTTAATCTGCCAATCGCTCATCTAGAAACTTGGAACCAGCTTGATAAGGAGCATTGTTTTTTTATTAGTCAGGTCCTTCTTAAAGGGGTACTCCTGTGGAAAACTATAATTTTTTTTTTAATCAACTGGTGCAAGAAAGTTAAACAAATTTGTAAATGACTTCTATATACAAATCTTAATCCTTCCAGTACTTATCAGCTGCAGTATACTACAGAGGAGGTTGAGTTGGTCTTTTCTGTCTGACCACCGTGTTCTCTGCTGCCACCTCTGTCTATGTCAGGAACTGTCCAGAGCAGGAGAGATTTGCTATGGGGATTTGTTCCTGCTCTGGACAGTTCCTGACAGGGACACAGGAATCAGCAGAGAGCA
>NW_026609995.1:0-20780 GCF_029499605.1 Hyla sarda | reverse complement strand
GATTAAAGTACTACTTCCTGCGTATACGTGATCACATGACTATGTCATTATCACAGGCCTTGTATGTACTATTTCCTGGATGTACCTGATCACATGACTTTGACATATTCACAGGTCCTGTAAGTACTATTTCCTGTATATACGTGATCACATGACTATGACGTCATCGCAGGTCCTGTAAGTACTGTTTCCTGTGGATACGTGATCACATGACTATGACATCATCGCAGGTCCTGTAGACACCATCAACGGGTAAGTTCTGTGTGACTTCTCGGTCCGGTGTATTATAGATGAGAGACAGAAGGAGTCTGGATACAAGATTAGATACAGTTAGATACATGATGGCTCTAATACCATGTTTGGCACTTCTAGCCTGGATACAAGATTAGATACAGTTAGATACATGATGGCTCTAATACCATGTTTGGCACTTCTAGCCTGGATACAGGATGAGATACAGTTAGATACATGATGGCTCTAATACCATGTTTGGCACTTCTAGCCTGGATACAGGATGAGATACAGTTAGATACATGATGGCTCTAATGCCATGTTTGGCACTTCTAGCCTGGATACAGGATGAGATACAGTTGGATACATGAAGGCTCTAATACCATGTTTGGCACCTCTAGCTTGGATACAGGATGAGATACAGTTGGATACACGAAGGCTCTAATACCATGTTTGGCACCTCTAGCCTGGATACAGGATGAGATACAGTTGGATACATGAAGGCTCTAATACCATGTTTGGCACTTCTAGCCTGGATACAGGATGAGATACAGTTGGATACATGAAGGCTCTAATACCATGTTTGGCACTTCTAGCCTAGATACAGGATGAGATACAGTTGGATACATGACGGCTCTAATACCATGTTTGGCACTTCTAGCCTGGATACAGGATGAGATACAGTTGGATACATGAAGGCTCTAATACCATGTTTGGCACATCTAGCCTGGATACAGGATGAGATACAGTTAGATACATGATGGCTCTAATACCATGATTGGCACCTCTAGCCTGGATACAGGATGAGATACAGTTGGATACATGAAGGCTCTAATACCATGTTTGGCACTTCTAGCCTGGATACAGGATGAGATACAGTTGGATACATGATGGCTCTAATGCCATGTTTGGCACTTCTAGCCTGGATACAGGATGAGATACAGTTGGATACATGAAGGCTCTAATGCCATGTTTGGCACTTCTAGCCTGGATACAGGATGAGATACAGTTGGATACATGAAGGCTCTAATACCATGATTGGCACTTCTAGCCTGGATACAGGATGAGATACAGTTGGATACATGAAGCCTCTAATACCATGTTTGGCACTTCTAGCCTGGATACAGGATGAGATACAGTTGGATACACAAAGGCTCTAATACCATGTTTGGCACCTCTAGCCTGGATACAGGATGAGATACAGTTGGATACATGACGGCTCTAATACCATGTTTGGCACCTCTAGCCTGGATACAGGATGAGATACAGTTGGATACATGACGGCTCTAATACCATGTTTGGCACCTCTAGCCTGGATACAGGATGAGATACAGTTGGATACATGACGGCTCTAATACCATGTTTGGCACCTCTAGCCTGGATACAGGATGAGATACAGTTGGATACACAAAGGCTCTAATACCATGATTGGCACTTCAAGCCTGGATACAGGATGAGATACAGTTGGATACATGACGGCTCTAATACCATGTTTGGCACCTCTAGCCTGGATACAGGATGAGATACAGTTGGATACATGAAGGCTCTAATACCATGTTTAGCACTTCAAGCCTGGATACAGGATGAGATACAGTTGGATACATGAAGGCTCTAATACCATGTTTAGCACTTCTAGCCTGGATACAGGGTGAGATACAGTTGGATACATGAAGGCTCTAATACCATGTTTAGCACTTCTAGCCTGGATACAGGATGAGATACAGTTGGATACGTGTATGCGATGACTCCTCACATTATCACACCAGCAGGGGGCAGTGTGACACTCCACAGCAAAGGCGGGATTGAAGTGTCACCACGATCCTCCATACTCCAACCCGACCGTCATTGGATCCCAAACAGAACCTGGAGTCATCACTACAAACTAATGGCAGGACACATAATGGACGCCTTGACTTCAAAAATGTTTCTGCTTGAGGGAGAGATGTATTTAAGGGAGCGTGTAATGAAGAGATGGGGATGTAATTAAGGGAAGGGAGTGTAATGAAGAGATGGAAGGAGTGTAATGAAGAGATGGGGATGTAATTAAGGGAAGGGAGTGTAATGAAGAGATGGAAGGAGTGTAATGAAGAGATGGGGATGTAATTAAGGGAAAGGGAGTGTAATGAAGAGATGGGGATGTAATTAAGGGAAGGGGAGTGTAATGAAGAGATGGAGATGTAATTAAGGGAAGGGGAGTGTAATGAAGAGATCGAAGGAGTGTAATGAAGAGTCGGGGGATGTAATTAAGGGAAGGGGAGTGTAATGAAGAGTTGGGGGATGTAATTAAGGGAAGGGGAGTGTAATGAAGAGTTGGGGGATGTAATTAAGGGAAGGGGAGTGTAATGAAGAGATGGAAGGAGTGTAATGAAGAGTCGGGGATGTAATTAAGGGAAGGGGAGTGTAATGAAGAGATGGAGTGTAATGAAGAGATGGGGAATGTAATTAAGGGAAGGGGGGTGTAATGAAGAGTCGGGGGATGTAATTAAGGGAAGGGGAGTGTAATGAAGAGTTGGGGGATGTAATTAAGGGAAGGGGAGTGTAATGAAGAGATGGAGTGTAATGAAGAGTTGGGGGATGTAATTAAGGGAAGGGGAGTGTAATGAAGAGTTGGGGGATGTAATTAAGGGAAGGGGAGTGTAATGAAGAGTTGGGGGATGTAATTAAGGGAAGGGGAGTGTAATGAAGAGTTGGGGGATGTAATTAAGGGAAGGGGGGTGTAATGAAGAGATGGGGAATGTAATTAAGGGAAGGGGGGTGTAATGAAGAGATGGAAGGAGTGGTCCTGATATCGGCAGCTGCCGCGGTTCACAGGAAAAGAAAGGATGGCTTTTGTGATGCCTTAAGGATAAGAGGTTTGTTTCGGCAGAAATCACAAGTGTCCTACGGATACTTGTTTATTCAATATGGATACAGATAAAACAGTTAGGATAAAAGCAACGCGTTTCGCGAGGTGGCCCCCGCTTTGTCAGGCTAGTATAGTGGAGACGTGTACAATGAACATATATATATCCAGAGTAGTAATCCGCAGCACTCCAGGGGTAGGTGCAAAAATAAAAGTGCTTTATTCCATACTAAGACAGAGCAATGATTCAGCTGCCATGCAGCCTTTCTTGAGCTATATATATATATATATATATATATATATATATATATATATCTCTTAAGAGTTCAAATCTGTGCTGGCAAAAGTCTGTGATGTCGCTCTATAGTGGAAGTGATGTATTGTGATGTGCGTTCCATGGTTGGCAGGGACACACACAGATGTGGTAGCTGCCAGATTGGCAGGTTTACAGTTCAGATAACAGGCAGTGACAAGATCACAATATCTATTGAAGCGGGGTCTGTGACTTTTTGATACAATGTGTTAAGGTAAGTAAACGGTAAGTGATGGCTTCTCAGAACGGAGCAGTGAGTGTTCTGCTCTGGCATCCTGGGCCGCTTCTTTACATCATGGATTATACGTAGATATAAAATAATATTTAGTATTAAAAAAGACAATATAAAAGAGAAATTGTCTAAAACCTAATTACAAATGTAAATATGACATAGCAATATTTATAAGGTTGTGCATAGGCAGGACAACAAAAAAAGCTTCAGATGAAAGCCTATTCCATGCACAATGCATAGTGGTTGATCAGATGTTGTGGACCTTTCCATAGAAGAAACGGGTCATCGATATATCTTTTATATATCACAACGTGTTTCTTTAATAATTTGTTGGGGTTGATACGTTGATCTTCAAAACATCTCATGACTAGGTTAGCATAGGACGGTGCCACTCCGGTACCCATGGCAGTACCACAAGTCTCCTGGTACGTGGCACTGTTGTAGGGAAATATTGTCAGTAAGGGTGGTTTCTAGGCATCCCAGGAGTAATTATTTTATGTGTCTGGTATTGATGCCACATTATTTAGAGTTTTTCTAATGCAGGTCAAGCCAATATCATGTCTGATATTGCTCTACAAGGCTGTTACATCCATAGTTATAAATGTATAGTCATCCTCCCATTTTATATTAGTTCATTCGAGTTTCTGAGAAAGCTCAGAAGGGCCTGTACGTGGTCCTGTAAAATCCAGATATTGAGATATAGTTACATAGTTAGTATGGTTGAAAAAAGACAGACGTCCATCAAGTCCAACCAGGGGATTGAAGGGAAGGGTGTAAGGGGATAAGGGGGAGGGGTTTTATATTTCTGCATAAGCATTAATGTTATTTTGTTCCATAAATGTATCTAACCCTGTTATAAAGCTGTTAATTGTTCCTGCTGTGACCAGTTCCTGAGGTAGACCGTTCCATAAATTCACAGTTCTCACGGTAAAGAAGGCGTGTCCCCCCTTTAGACTAAACCTTTTCTTCTCCAGACGGAGGGAGTGCCCCCTCGTCCTTTGGGGGGGTTTAACCTGGAACAGTTTTTCTCCATATTTTTTGTATGGGCCATTAATATACTTATATACGTTTATCATATCCCCCCTTATACGTCTCTTCTCAAGACTAAACAATTGTAACTCCTTTAATCGCTCCTCATAGCTAAGATGTTCCAGGCCCCATATTAGTTTAGTCGCGCGTCTCTGCCCCCTTTCCAATTCCGCAGTGTCCCTTTTATGGACAGGTGCCCAAAACTGAGCAGCATATTCCAGGTGAGGCCGTACCAATGCTTTATAAAGGGGGAGTATTATACACTATAGACCGTACCAATGCTTTATAAAGGGGGAGTATTATACACTATAGACTGTACCAATGATTTATAAAGGGGGAGTATTATACACTATAGACTGTACCAATGCTTTATAAAGGGGGAGTATTATACACTATAGACTGTACCAATGCTTTATAAAGGGGGAGTATTATACACTATAGACCGTACCAATGCTTTATAAAGGGGGAGTATTATACACTATAGACTGTACCAATGCTTTATAAAGGGGGAGTATTATACACTATAGACTGTACCAATGCTTTATAAAGGGGGAGTATTATACACTATAGACTGTACCAATGCTTTATAAAGGGGGAGTATTATGTCCCTGTCCCTGGAGTCCAGGCCTCTTTTGATACATGACAATATCCTGCCGGCTTTGGAAGCAGCAGCCTGACATTGTGCTATTCTGTAGTCTGTGATCTACAAGTCCCCCAGATCCTTCTCTACCAGTGACTGACAGTTTAATCCCCCTAAGACATACGACGCTGCAGGTTATTAGTATACACAGCCCCCCTCTATATACACAGCCCCCCTCTATATACACAGCCCCCCCTCTATATACACAGCCCCCCCTCTATATACACAGCCCCCCCTCTATATACACAGCCCCCCCTCTATATACACAGCCCCCCCTCTATATACACAACCCCCCCTCTATATACACAACCCCCCCTCTATATACACAGCCCCCCTCTATATACACAGCCCCCCTCTATATATACATCCTCTATAGACTGTACCGTGCTACAAAGCTTGGTGTCATCTGCAAAGATAGAAACAGAGCTGTTATTACCATCCTCTATATATACACAGCCCCCCCACTATATACACAGCCCCCCTCTATATACACAGCCCCCCACTATATACACAGCCCCCCCCTCTATATACAGAGCTGTTATTACCATCCTCTATATCATTCATAAATAAATAATACAACAGCGGGCCCAGTACTGAACCTTGGGGTCACCACTAATTACCGGGGACCAATCAGAGTACGAATCATTGACCCCCACTCTCTGGGTACGATCCATGATCAGTGTTCAATCCAGTTACAAACTAAAGTTTCCAAACCCAAGGACCTTAACTTACCTGTCAGACGTCTATGAGGGACAGTATCAAATGCTTTAGGGAAATCCAGAAACACTATATACACAGCCATTCCTCTGTATACACAGCCCCCCTCTATATACACAGCCCCCCTCTATATACACAGCCCCCCTCTATATACACAGCCATTCCTCTATATACACAGCCCCCTCTATATACACAGCCATTCCTCTATATACACAGCCCCCCTCTATATACACAGCCCCCCTCTATATACACAGCCATTCCTCTATATACAGATCCCCCCCTCTATATGTGTGATGATTCTGAGGATGTGGAATCATTGTGGGTAGAATTACAAAAGGAGGGAAATACTGAAAAAATAGTATTTGGTGTAATCTACAGACCCCCTAATATCACTGAAGAGATAGAAGGTCGGCTGTATAAACAAATAGAGAGGGCCGCCCGGGCAGGTACAGTGGTAATAATGGGAGATTTTAACTATCCAGATATAGATTGGGGTCCGGGGTTGGCTAAAACTACAAAGGGGAGAAAATTCCTAAATTTATTGCAGGATAATTTTATGGGCCAGTTTGTGGAGGACCCAACAAGAAGTGATGCCTTGTGGGATCTGATCATTTCCAACAACGCAGAGCTGGTTGGTAATGTAACTGTGCGGGAAAACCTTGGGAATAGCGACCACAATATAGTTACTTTTGACTTAAAATGTAGAAAACAAAGACAGACGGGGAAGGCAAAAACATATAACTTTAAAAAGGCAAATTTCCCTGGGCTGAGGGCTGCACTACAGGACATAGACTGGGGGAGGGGTTCTCAAATACTGATACAGAAGGTAATGGGACATCTTTATATCAACTCTAAATAACTATACAGCTAAATATATACCAAAGGGGAACAAATATAAACGATTGAAACTAAATCCTACATGGCTGACACATGATGTTAAAAGAGCAATAAACAACAAAAAAATAGCCTTCAAAAAATACAAATCTGATGGGTCAGCGATAACATTTAAACAGTACAAAGAGCTTAATAAAATCTGTAAAAATGTAATAAAAACAGCAAAAATTCAAAATGAGAGACAGGTGGCCAAAGAAAGCAAAACTAATCCTAAATATTTTTTTAGATATATAAATGCAAAAAAACCAAGGACAGAGCATGTAGGACCCCTTAATAATGATAATGGGGAGGTTGTCACAGGCGATCAAGAGAAGGCGGAGCTACTGAATGGGTTCTTTAGTTCTGTATACACTATGGAAAAAGGAGCTGACATTGGTCAGGTCAGTGCTGGTAACAAATCATGTACAGGTCAGTGCTGGTAACGCATCATGTACAGGTCAGTGCTGGTAGCATATCATGTACAGGTCAGTGCTGGTAATACATCATGTACAGGTCAGTGCTGGTAACACATCATGTACAGGTCAGTGCTGGTAACACATCATGTACAGGTCAGTGCTGGTAACACATCATGTACAGGTCAGTGCTGGTAACACATCATGTACAGGTCAGTGCTGGTAACACATCATGTACAGGTCAGTGCTGGTAACACATCATGTACAGGTCAGTGCTGGTAACACATCATGTAATGTACTGAACTGGCTTAATGTAGAGATGGTACAAGGTAAGTTAAGTGATATAAATGTAAGCAAATCCCCAGGACCGGATGGACTACACCCAAGAGTTCTTAGAGAGGTAAGTTCAGTAATATCTGTACCCCTGTTCATGATATTTAGAGATTCTCTGGTGTCTGGTATTGTGCCAAGGGACTGGCGCAAGGCGAATGTGGTGCCAATCTTCAAGAAGGGCTCTAGGTCTTCCCCAGGAAACTATAGACCGGTAAGTTTAACGTGCATTGTGGGTAAATAGTTTGAAGGACTTATAAGGGATTACATACAGGAATGCATAGGGGATAATAGTATTATAAGTGATAGCCAGCATGGGTTTACTAAGGATAGAAGGTGTCACCAATCTAATCTGCTTTTATGAAGAGGTGAGTAGAAGCCTTGACAGAGGAATGGCTGTGTATATAGAGGGGGGCTGTGTATATAGAGGGGGGCTGTGTATACAGAGGGGGGGCTGTGTATATATAGAGGGGGGGCTGTGTATATATAGAGGGGGGGCTGTGTATATATAGAGGGGGGCTGTGTATATAGAGGGGGGGCTGTGTATATAGAGGGGGGGCTGTGTATATAGAGGGGGGCTGTATATAGAGGGGGGGCTGTGTATATAGAGGGGGGGCTGTGTATACAGAGGAATGGCTGTGTATATAGAGGAGGTGCATAAGTTACAAGATGACTTGGATAGACTAAGTGTCTGGGCCTCCACTTGGCAAATGAGGTTCAATGTTGATAAATGTAAAGTTATGCATCTGGGCACTAATAACCTGCAGCGTCGTATGTCTTAGGGGGGCTGTGTATATAGAGGGGGGCTGTGTATATAGAGGGGGGGGCTGTGTATATAGAGGGGGGGGCTGTGTATATAGAGGGGGGCTGTGTATATATAGAGGGGGGCTGTGTATATAGAGGGGGGGGCTGTGTATATAGAGGGGGGCTGTGTATATAGAGGGGGGGCTGTGTATATAGAGGGGGGGCTGTGTATATAGAGGGGGGGCTGTGTATATAGAGGGGGGGCTGTGTATATATAGAGGGGGGCTGTGTATATATAGAGGGGGGCTGTGTATATAGAGGGGGGCTGTGTATATAGAGGGGGGCTGTGTATACTAATAACCTGCAGCGTCGTATGTCTTAGGGGGGATTAAACTGGCAGAGTCACTGGTAGAGAAGGATCTGGGGGACTTGTAGATCACAGACTACAGAATAGCACAATGTCAGGCTGCTGCTTCCAAGGCCGGCAGGATATTGTCATGTATCAAAAGAGGCCTGGACTCCAGGGACAGGGACATAATACTCCCCCTTTATAAAGCATTGGTACAGTCTATAGTGTATAATACTCCCCCTTTATAAAGCATTGGTACAGTCTATAGTGTATAATACTCCCCCTTTATAAAGCATTGGTACAGTCTATAGTGTATAATACTCCCCCTTTATAAAGCATTGGTACAGTCTATAGTGTATAATACTCCCCCTTTATAAAGCATTGGTACAGTCTATAGTGTATAATACTCCCCCTTTATAAAGCATTGGTACAGTCTATAGTGTATAATACTCCCCCTTTATAAATCATTGGTACAGTCTATAGTGTATAATACTCCCCCTTTATAAAGCATTGGTACGGCCTCACCTGGAATATGCTGTTCAGTTTTGGGCACCTGTCCATAAAAGGGACACTGCGGAGCTGGAAAGGGTGCAGAGACGCGCGACTAAACTAATATGGGTCCTGGAACATCTTAGCTATGAGGAGCGATTAAAGGAGTTACAATTGTTTAGTCTTGAGAAGAGACGTTTAAGGGGGGATATGATAAACGTATATAAGTATATTAATGGCCCATACAAAAAATATGGAGAAAAACTGTTCCAGGTTAAACCCCCCCAAAGGACGAGGGGGCACTCCCTCCGTCTGGAGAAAAAAAAGTTTAGTCTCAAGGGGCGACACAACTTCTTTACCGTGAGGACTGTGAATTTATGGAACGGTCTACCTCAGGAACTGGTCACAGCAGGAACAATTAACAGCTTTAAAACAGGATTAGATACATTCCTGGAACAAAATAAGATTAATGCTTATGAAGAAATATAAAATCTCATCCCTTCCCCAATATCGCGCCACACCCCTACCCCTTAATTCCCTGGTTGAACTTGATGGACATATGTCTTTTTTCGACCGTACTAACTATGTAACTATGTAACTATATACACAGCCCCCCTCTATATACACAGCCCCCCCTCTATATACACATCCCCCTCTATATACACATCCCCCTCTATATACACATCCCCCCTCTATATACACAGCCCCCCTCTATATACACAGCCCCCCCTCTATATACACAGCCCCCCTCTATATACACAGCCCCCCTCTATATACACAGCCCCCCTCTATATACACAGTCCCCCTCTATATACACAGCCCCCCCTCTATATCCACAGCCCCCTCTATATCCACAACCCCCCCTCTATATACACAGCCCCCCTCTATATACACAGCCATTCCTCTATATACACATCCCCCCTCTATATCCACAGCCCCCCTCTATATCCACAGCCCCCCTCTATATACACAGCCCCCCCTCTATATACACAGCCCCCCCCCTCTATATACACAGCCATTCCTCTGTCAAGGCTTCTACTCACCTCTTCATAAAAGCAGATTAGATTGGTGACAACTTCTCTCCTTAGTAAACCCATGCTGGCTATCACTTATAATACAATTATCCCCTATGTATTCCTGTATGTAATCCCTTATAAGTCCTTCAAACTATTTACCCACAATGCACGTTAGACTTACCGGTCTATAGTTTCCTAGGGAAGACCTAGAGCCCTTCTTGAAGATTGTTACCACATTCGCCTTGCGCCAGTCCCTTGGCACAATACCAGACACCAGAGAATCTCTAAATATCATGAACAGGGGTACAGATATTACTGAACTTACCTCTCTAAGAACTCTTGGGTGTAGTCCATCCGGCCCTGGAGATTTGCTTACATTTATATCACTTAACTTACCTTGTACCATCTCTACATTAAGCCAGTTCAGTACATTACATGATGTGTTACCAGCACTGACCTGTACATGATGTGTTACCAGCACTGACCTGTACATGATGTGTTACCAGCACTGACCTGTACATGATGTGTTACCAGCACTGACCTGTACATGATGTGTTACCAGCACTGACCTGTACATGATGTGTTACCAGCACTGACCTGTACATGATGTGTTGCCAGCACTGACCTGTACATGATGTGTTACCAGCACTGACCTGTACATGATGTGTTACCAGCACTGACCTGTACATGATGTGTTACCAGCACTGACCTGTACATGATGTGTTACCAGCACTGACCTGTACATGATGTGTTACCAGCACTGACCTGGCCAATGTCAGCTCCTTTTTCCATAGTATATACAGAACTAAAGAACCCATTAAGTAGCTCCGCCTTCTCTTGATCGCCCGTGACAACCTCCCCATTATCATTATTAAGGGGTCCTACATGCTCTGTCCTTGTTTTTTTTGTATTTATATATCTAAAAAAAATATTTAGGATTAGTTTTGCTTTCTTTGGCCACCTGTCTCTCATTTTGAATTTTTGCTGTTTTTATTACATTTTTACAGATTTTATTAAGCTCCTTGTACTGTATAAATGTTATCACTGACCCATCAGATTTGTATTTTTTGAAGGCTATTTTTTTTGTTGTTTATTGCTCTTTTAACATCATTTGTCAGCCATGTAGGATTTAGTTTTAATGGTTTATATTTGTTCCCCTTTGGTATATATTTAGCTGTATAGTTATTTAGAGTTGATTTAAAGATGTCCCATTTACCTTCTGTATCAGTATTTGAGAACCCCTCCCCCAGTCTATGTCCTGTAGTGCAGATCTCAGCCCAGGGAAATTTGCCTTTTTAAAGTTATATGTTTTTGCCTTCCCCGTCTGTCTTTGTTTTCTACATTTTAAGCCAAAAGTAACTATATTGTGGTCGCTATTCCCAAGGTTTTCCCGCACAGTTACATTACCAACCAGCTCTGCGTTGTTGGAAATGATCAGATCCCACAAGGCATCACTTCTTGTTGGGTCCTCCACAAACTGGCCCAGAAAATTATCCTGCAATAAATTTAGGAATTTTCTCCCCTTTTTAGTAGTTTTAGCCAACCCCGGACCCCAATCTATATCTGGATAGTTAAAATCTCCCATTATTACCACTGTACCTGCCCGGGCGGCCCTCTCTATTTGTTTATACAGCCGACCTTCTATCTCTTCAGTGATATTAGGGGGTCTGTAGATTACACCAAATATAATTTTTTCAGTATTTCCCTCCTTTTGTAATTCTACCCACAATGATTCCACCTCCTCAGAATCATCACACACTATGGCATCGTTCACACTGACTTTCATACCACTTCTTACATACAGACAGACTCCACCACCTTTTCTGTTCATTCCATCCTTGCGAAACAATGTAAACCCTGCAGATTAACAGCCCAGTCATGTGAGGAGTCCAGCCATGTCTCAGTGACCCCAACTATATCACCAGCCATGTCTCAGTGACCCCAACTATATCACCAGCCATGTCTCAGTGACCCCAACTATATCACCAGCCATGTCTCAGTGACCCCAACTATATCACCAGCCATGTCTCAGTGACCCCAACTATATCACCAACCATGTCTCAGTGACCCCAACTATATCACCAGCCATGTCTCAGTGACCCCAACTATATCACCAGCCATGTCTCAGTGACCCCAACTATATCACCAGCCATGTCTCAGTGACCCCCAACTATATCCCCAGCCATGTCTCAGTGACCCCAACTATATCACCAGCCATGTCTCAGTGACCCCAACTATATCACCAGCCATGTCTCAGTGACCCCAACTATATCACCAGCCATGTCTCAGTGACCCCAACTATATCACCAGCCATGTCTCAGTGACCCCCAACTATATCCCCAGCCATGTCTCAGTGACCCCAACTATATCCCCAGCCATGTCTCAGTGACCCCAACTATATCACCAGCCATGTCTCAGTGACCCCAACTATATCACTAGCCATGTCTCAGTGACCCCAACTATATCACCAGCCATGTCTCAGTGACCTTAACTATATCAATATGTTCCTCCAGTATCAAGGCCCCCAGCTCCCCCATTTTATTTGCTCGGCTTCTGGCATTTGTGAACATACACTTTACATTTCCATTAAGTTTTACACATATAGTCTCACTAATGGGATTTTCAGAGTTATTGGGGTTAATGTTATTTTTTGAGTTATAAGGGCTAATTGTACTATTTAAGTTATTTGGGCTAATGGGATTTTTTGAGTTATTGGGTCTAACGTTATTATTTAAGTTATTGGGGCTAATGGGATTTTTTTGCGTTATTGGGGCTAACGTTGTTATTTAAGTTATTGGGGCTAATGGGATTTTTTGAATTAATGGGGCTTATTGTAGTTATTGAGTTATTGGGGCTAATGGAATTTTTTGAATTATCGGTATTACAATTTTTCGGGCTACATTTATTTTTACAGCTGGTTTGTAACCCATGAATCTCCTTATCCACTGCTCTTACCCTCCCCCCACAGGACTCCTCTCCACCCGCCATTATGTCCTGACCCCTCTCTAACCTATCCATCCACCTGTCTGCTTTCTTTGCTTTATTATCCTCCCCCCACTCACCTAGTTTAAATACTCAGCCACCCCTTCCAGGATTCTCTTCCCCAGCACAACGGACCCCCTTCCATTCAGGTGCAAATTATCCGTAGAATAGAGTTTGTACCCCAATGAAAAGTCAGCCCAGTGCTCTAAAAACCCAAACCCTTCCCCCTTACACCACGACTTAAGCCATGCATTTAACTCCCTAAGCTCCCGCTGTCTTTCCTGCGATGCGCATGGGACAGGAAGTATTCCAGAGAACACAACCTTAGAGGTCCTTCCCTTCAGCTTGGCACCTAGTTCCTTGTAATTATTCTTCAAGGACCTCCACCTACCATGTATTCTGTCGTTGGTTCACACATGGACCACGACAGCTGGGTCATCCCCCCCCCTTAGTAATTTGTCCACCCTTTCCACGACATGCCGAACCCTGGCACCAGGGAGACAGCAAACCATTCGGTTGAGGTGGTCTTGGCGACAAATTATTCTATCCGTCTTCCTGATTATAGAGTCCCCTACCACAACTAACTGTCTTGACCTACCTGCGTTACCATCCCCCACACTGCTAGTTGAGCTGTTCCCTCGGCTGTTAGGGAGACCAGTATCCACTAGGGTTGCCATCTCTGATACTGAGGCCCTCGCATCATCGCCCAACTTGGCAATTTTACTTGGGAGATCAGAAGCAGAAGTGGCCTTCCCTTTCCTTGCCCCCTTTCCAGTCCCTCTAACTACATTAACCCAGCTCCCTACTTGGGCCTCCTGGCTAGTTTCTCCAACCTCCATTTCTACCCCACTAACTGCTCTGTAAGATTGTCAATCGCCCTCAATGCTGCATTTTGCTCCTCTAGATCTCTAATACGAGCTTCCAGGTGGGCGACATGCTGACATTTGTCACATCGGTATTCACCCTGAAGCTGCAGAGATTTATACATGTGGCACAATGTGCACTGAAGAAAACCTCCAATTCTGCTGTCCATATCCTTGGTGACAAACAGCTGTTATTAACTATTAAGAAAAACTACTTGTATGAAGGGAGAGTAATACTTACAGTTACAGTGGGTCCTGCTTACAACTCCTGCTGCATAAACTTCTGCGTATAAAACTTCTCAGATGTTCACACTTAAGAATACAAACCAGAGCTTCGGAGAGACTCAGCCAGAGCTTCGGAGAGACTCAGCCAGAGCTTCGGAGAGACTCAGCCAGAGCTTCGGAGAGACTCAGCCAGAGCAGGGCTCACAGAGTATCCCAGTTAGTTTTATACACCTGAGAGTAGTTAATCAATTAACCCCTCCCCCAGGTGTGCTACAGACAGGAGGAAAAAAAAATGCAAGGGTTATGCAACTGCTGGAGACACCCTGGTTGGAAAACAATGATCCACAGTATCTGCACCAACCCAAACTTGTTTTAGACTAAATTAAAACACTCCAAGCTTACAGACTTACACTCAGCACATGAACTTCTGCGTATAAAACTTCTCAGATGTTAACACTTAAGAATACAACACTTTAGAAAACAAACCAAAGATTCAGAGAGACTCAGCCAGAGCAGATTAGATGTGTGACTGTTAATCCCGGGAATGATGGGCGGCCAGGTGGGTTATTGGGGTTTTTGTGTATTTTTGGAAGGTGATCATAGAAAGGCTGTGATGAATGATAAGGAACTTTTTTTCTTCTTTTGTGATTATCTTGTCTTGGTGTGCCTTTTCTACCATTTCTTACATTTTCATCTACAATTGAGGGTAAGGATCCGTGTGGAGTACTCTGTAATAATTGGTGTCCTGGAGGATGTTCAAAGCTTCTTTATGATCTGTGCAGTTCTGAATGACAATGCCTCCGCCCTTATCGGCTGATCGGATGACGATTTGTGAATTTTCTTTGAGAGTTTTAGGGCCAGTCGCTCCTTTTTGGAAAGTTTGTCTTCTGTACCTGTTGATGTACTGTTAGGTAGTTTCTTTAGATCCACAGCTACTAGATAGGGAAAAGGTTTTACTGGATTATATATGGGGTCTCAACATCCCCCAAACTCCAGGGGTAAGATGATAATTCATGTCATAGAACAGAACATGTTGGAGATATCCTGCGCAATATGAATCGGTCTCTAATCTATAACAAATCCAGTATATCCCAATGAATCGTACACCCCCACGTTCCCCTAAAAATAGAAAAGCTGCAGTTGGCCATGAGCATTTAACACTGAAAATGGTCACTCATATTCCAAAACAGTTCATCATTTTTATCTTAAAACAATAAGTATCAACACCTAAAATTGAGTACCCTACATAAGCATAGTTTAGTATTATTCCTACTGGGGGAGATTTATCAAAACCTGTGTAGAGGAAGAGTGGTGCAGTTGCTAATAGCAACCAATCAGATCGCTTCTTTCATTTTTCACAGACTCTGAAAAGGAAAGAAGCAAGCTGATTGGTTGCTATGGGCAACTGTACCACTCTTCCTCGTCACAAGTTTTGATAAATATCCCCCACTGTCTCTACTTACCGTATATCAGGTAAGTCTTCATCCGTCCACTATGCATTGTGCATGGAATAGGCTTTCATCTGAAGCTTTTTTTTGAGTCTTGCCTATGCCCAACCTTTTAAATCTTGCTATGTCATATTTACATTTGTAATTATGTTTTAGACAATTTATCTTCTATAATGTCTAATACTCAATATTATCTTATCTACTTATTATCTAAATTCCACATCACAATGTAAAGAAGCGGCCCAGGATGCCAGACAGAACACTCACTGCTCCGTTCTGAGAAGCCATCGCTAACCTTTTGTTACATACCTTAAAGGGGTATTCCAGGCAAAAACCTCTTATCCCCTAAGATGTTTCTCCCAAGCCCCCCCCCCCCCCCCCCAGTGCTCTCCCTGCAGACTGGGGACATGAAGTCACGCCACGCCCCCTCCATTCATGTCAATGGGAGGGGGCGTGATGGCCGTCATGCCCCCCCCCCTCTCATAGACATGAATGGAGGGGACGTGGTGTGACCTCACGTCCCCAGTCCCGGAGACCCGGAGGTTTCCGAAACTGGAGACGCAGCCCCCCGATCAGGGGGCAGTGGTGGGCCCCCTGCGATCATACATCTTATCCCCTATCCTTTACATAGGGGATAAGGTGTTATTGCCCGGAATACCCCTTTAACACATTGTATCAAAATGTCACGGACATTCTCCATACCCCACTTCAATAGATATTGTGATCTTGCCAGTTATCCGAACTGTAAACATGGCAATCTGACAGCTACCACATCTATGTGCGTCCCTGCCAACCACGGAACGCACATCACAATACATCACTTCTGCCATGGAGTGACATCACAGACTTTTGCTGGTGCAGATTTGAACCCTTTATATATATATATGTTCATTGTACACGTCTCCACTATACTAGCCTGACAAAGCGGGGGCCACCTCGCGAAACATGTTGCTTTTATCCTAACTGTTTTCTCTGTATCCACATTGAATAAGTATCCGATACCAGTAGGACACATGTGATTTCTGCCGAAACAAACCTCTTATCCTTAAGGCATCACAAAAGCCATCCTTTCTTTTTCTGTGACCCGATGGAGCAGCCGATTCCAGGACCACTCCTTCCATTGCAGAGACCGACATCAGCCGATGATCGGGTTCGGATGGCGGGCTGCCAGGGGACCATTTAAGAGTGGAATACCATCTCCCACCTATCGTAACTATTCATCCTTCATGTGCATACAGTAATACACCGACACGTTGAGACACCTGCACATGCGCCACTTATAAATATGAGTATATTGCACCCACCTTTATTCATATATATATTTATACAACTTTATTTTTTCTATTTTTATTGTTTTACCATCATTTACGGCACTTAGATAGCGCCACTATTTCTGTTCCTGTTTCTCCTATATATAACTCCATAATGAAGAGAAGGGGGATGTAATTAAGGGAAGGGGGGGTGTAATAAAAAGATAGGGATGTATTAAGGGAAGGGGGGGGGGTGTAATAAAAAGATGGGAATGTAATTAAGGGAAGGGGGGGGGGTGTAATAAAAAGATGGGAATGTAATTAAGGGAAGGGGGGGGGTGTAATAAAAAGATGGGAATGTAATTAAGGGAAGGGGGGGGTGTAATAAAAAGATGGGGATGTAATTAAGGGAAGGGGGGGGGTGTAATAAAAAGATGGGAATGTAATTAAGGGAAGGGGGGGGGTGTAATAAAAAGATGGGAATGTAATTAAGGGAAGGGGGGGGGGTGTAATAAAAAGATGGGAATGTAATTAAGGGAAGGGGGGGTGTAATAAAAAGATGGGGATGTAATTAAGGGAAGGGGGGGGGTGTAATAAAAGATGGGGATGTAATTAAGGGAAGGGGGGGGTGTAATAAAAAGATGGGAATGTAATTAAGGGAAGGGGGTGTAATAAAAAGATGGGGATGTAATTAAGGGAAGGGGGGTGTAATAAAAAGATGAGGATGTAATTAAGGGAAGGGGGAGTGTAATAAAAAGATGGGGATGTAATTAAGGGAAGGGGGGTGTAATAAAAAGATGGGGGATGTAATTAAGGGAAGGGGGTGTAATGAAGAGATGGGGGATGTAATTAAGGGAAGGGGGGGTGATGAAGAGATGGGGGATGTAACTAAGGGAAGGGGGGGTGTAATAAAAAGATGGGGATGTAATTAAGGGAATGGGGGTGTAATAAAAAGATGGGGATGTAATTAAGGGAATGGGGTGTAATAAAAAGATGGGGATGTAATTAAGGGAAGGGGGGTGTAATAAAAAGATGGGGATGTAATTAAGGGAAGGGGGTGTAATGAAGAGATGGGCATGTAATTAAGGGAATGGGGGTGTAATAAAAAGACGGGGATGTAATTAAGGGAAGGGGGGGCTAATAAAAAGATGGGGATGTAATTAAGGGAATGGGGGTGTAATAAAAAGATGGGGGATGTAATTAAGGGAAGGGGGGGGGTAATAAAAAGATGGGGATGTAATTAAGGGAAGGGGGGTGTAATAAAAAGATGGGGATGTAATTAAGGGAAGGGGGGTGTAATAAAAAGATGGGGATGTAATTAAGGGAAGGGGGTGTAATAAAAAGATGGGATGTAATTAAGGGAAGGGGGGTGTAATAAAAAGATGGGGATGTAATTAAGGAAGGGGGTGTAATAAAAAGATGGGGATGTAATTAAGGGAAGGGGGGTGTAATAAAAAGATGGGGATGTAATTAAGGGAAGGGGGTGTAATAAAAAGATGGGGATGTAATTAAGGGAAGGGGGGTGTAATAAAAAGATGGGGATGTAATTAAGGGAATGGGGGTGTAATAAAAAGATGGGGATGTAATTAAGGGAAGGGGGGTGTAATAAAAAGATGGGGATGTAATTAAGGGAAGGGGGGTGTAATAAAAAGATGGGGATGTAATTAAGGGAAGGGGGGGTGTAATAAAAAGATGGGGATGTAATTAAGGGAAGGGGAGTGTAATGAAGAGATGGGGGATGTAATTAAGGGAAGGGAGTGTAATGAAGAGATGGGGGATGTAATTAAGGGAAGGGGGGTGTAATAAAAAGATGGGGATGTAATTAAGGGAAGGGGGGTGTAATAAAAAGATGGGGATGTAATTTAAGGGAGGGGGGTGTAATGAAGAGATGGGGATGTAATTAAGGGAAGGGAGTGTAATGAAGAGATGGGGGATGTAATTAAGGGAAGGGGAGTGTAATGAAGAGATGGGGGATGTAATTAAGGAAGGGGGTGTGATGAAGAGATGGGGATGTAATTAAGGAAAGGGGGTGTGATGAAGAGAAGGGGGGTGTAATTAAGGGAAGGGGGGTGATGAAGAGATGGGGGATGTAATTAAGGGAAGGGGGGGTGATGAAGAGATGGGGGATGTAATTAAGGAAAGGGGGTGTGATGAAGAGAAGGGGGATGTAATTAAGGGAAGGGGGGTGTAATAAAGAGATGGGGGTGTAATTAAGGAAAGGGGGGGGTAATGAAGAGATGGGGGATGTAATGAAGGGAAGGGGGTGTGATGAAGAGATGGGGGGTGTAATTAAGGAAAGGGGGTGTGATGAAGAGAAGGGGGATGTAATTAAGGGAAGGGGGTGTGATGAAGAGAAGGGGGATGTAATTAAGGGAAGGGGGTGTGATGAAGAGAAGGGGGATGTAATTAAGGGAAGGGGGTGTGATGAAGAGAAGGGGGATGTAATTAAGGAAAGGGGGTGTGATGAAGAGAAGGGGATGTAATTAAGGAAAGGGGGTGTGATGAAGAGATGGGGGATGTAATTAAGGGAAGGGGGGTGTAATGAAGAGATGGGGGATGTAATTAAGGGAAGGGGGTGTGATGAAGAGATGGGGATGTAATTAAGGGAAGGGGGGGGGTGATGAAGAGATGGGGGATGTAATTAAGGAAAGGGGGTGTGATGAAGAGATGGGGATGTAATTAAGGGAAGGGGTGTGATGAAGAGAAGGGGGATGTAATTAAGGGAAGGGGGTGTGATGAAGAGATGGGGATATAATTAAGGGAAGGGGGTGTGATGAAGAGAAGGGGATGTAATTAAGGGAAGGGGGGGGGGTGATGAAGAGATGGGGGATGTAATTAAGGGAAGGGGGGGTGATGAAGAGAAGGGGGATGTAATTAAGGGAAGGGGGGGTGATGAGATGGGGGATGTAATTAAGGAAAGGGGGTGTGATGAAGAGAAGGGGGATGTAATTAAGGGAAGGGGGGTGATGAAGAGATGGGGGATGTAATTAAGGAAGGGGGTGTGATGAAGAGATGGGGGATGTAATTAAGGGAAGGGGGGAGTGATGAAGAGATGGGGATGTAATTAAGGGAAGGGGGGTGTGATGAAGAGATGGGGGATGTAATTAAGGGAAGGGGGGGTGATGAAGAGATGGGGGATGTAATTAAGGGAAGGGGGGGTGATGAAGAGATGGGGGATGTAATTAAGGAAGGGGGTGTGATGAAGAGATGGGGGATGTAATTAAGGGAAGGGGGGGTGATGAAGAGATGGGGGATGTAATTAAGGGAAGGGGGTGTGATGAAGAGATGGGGGATGTAATTAAGGGAAGGGGGGGTGATGAAGAGATGGGGGATGTAATTAAGGGAAGGGGTGTGATGAAGAGATGGGGGATGTAATTAAGGGAAGGGGGGGTGATGAGAGAAGGGGGATGTAATTAAGGGAAGGGGGTGTGATGAAGAGAAGGGGGATGTATTAAAGAAGGGGGGGTGATGAAGAGATGGGGGATGTAATTAAGGAAGGGGAGTGTGATGAAGAGAAGGGGGATGTAATTAAGGGAAGGGGGGGTGATGAAGAGAAGGGGGATGTAATTAAGGGAAGGGTGGAGTGTGATGAGAGAAGGGATGTAATTAAGGGAAGGGGGGTGATGAAGAGTAGGGGGATGTAATTAAGGGAAGGGGGGTGATGAGATGGGGATGTAATTAAGGGAAGGGGGGGTGATGAAGAGATGGGGGATGGTAATTAAGGGAAGGGGGGTGATGAGATGGGGGATGGAATTAAGGAAGGGGGGGTGATGTGGAAGAGATGGGGGTGTTGA
>NW_026609994.1:0-20801 GCF_029499605.1 Hyla sarda | reverse complement strand
GCGACGGAAGCAAGCTTCGAAATCGGCCCCCGTTCTCAAAAATCCATTTAATATATGGTCCCCAGATAGGGGACGTATCAGATATTAAACTGATAAGAACAGATACTACACTTGATCTTAGCCAAAAGGCCGAGAAGCGATAACCGTGAAAGGGGCGGGCCCAACAAGGTCCCCTTCATGGGCACTATCACTGCTTGCTGTCAGGGAGGCTGCCAGACAATTTTCCATGCACACTCTGGGCTGGGGGGCAGTCAACCACCAGTACACACAGCAGAACCTAAACCCATACCATTATTGCTAAGCAGCAAGACAGGGGCCCATTGCACTCCCACGGGGCCTTTTTAAATGCAATCCATAACCCGGATTTGCCAGGAACCCTTCTTACTCCTCCTACTTGCATGTGACACTGGGCTTAGGATCTGCATAGGAAACACACACACAAGCACACACCTACCTTTGTTGCCTGCAGATGCCTCCTTGGCTGTCCCCAAACGGTATCAAACCAACACCCACGGGAAGCTGTAAGCATAGAGGACATGCCTGCACCCCATTGGACTTACCTGTGTGGGTTAAATCCGGGTTATTTGACAACCTATGGCGGTGATGGTTCTGCTCAGGCAGAGCAGTGCTGATGCTCCTCATAAAGCTGTCGCTGCTGTGAAGGTTCTAGGTGACATCACAATCCCTATGGTTACATACACAACAAAGCTGGGTTGTTGTTGTTTACACTCTGCAAGGCCTGTGGAAGTGAGTGACATCATAGCACTGTAGTTCTGAGGGTTCTAGATGGATGCAACAATCTCCTGTTGCTTCTATGAAGGCCATAATAGACGACATCACCAAACAGCTCCATAGTCACATACACAGCAAAGGAGAGATGTTGTTTACACCTAGTGATGTCAGTGGTATTGAGTGACATCACAGCACAGTGCTAAGGCTCCTGGGCCTGGACACAGCAGCGGCTGCAATATCTCAACGGAGAATACGTTTATATATATGTGTGTGTGTGCGCGTATATATATATATATATATATATATATATATATATATATATATATATATATATATTTCTCCGCCGAAATCACTTTTAAACCCATTTCCACCTTTTTTTCCCTTCTCTTCCTCTTACTTTTTTTTCACGTTTTTTTACGTTTTTCTCCTTTTCGCCTCTTTTCTGGGCGTATTATTCTTCTTTTTCTTCTTTTTTTTCGTCTAATGCATACCCCATCAGTGCAGCAATGCTTATTCAATACCGCCAGCAGATGGAGACACTGGGGGATAATTTTCTAAGGATTTATACTGATTTTTCCTGTCTGAATTTGTCGCACAGAAAGTTGCAGGCCAAATATGTGTGACATTTCTGCGACTTTAGCTTCTAGAGCATTTTTACAACATTATACATAGGTGCTGAATACATAAAAAGCGACTGTTCAGCGACAGACAAGTCGCATCGGCTGAAAGTAGGCCAGAATGTCAGTCCATGTTGGAGCAGGTTTAGATACAGTCTAAAGCATAGATCTCAAAGTCTGTGCACAGAATTTAGCAAGGGCCTCGCACCTTCTGATGCATCAGGTAGGTGCACTATAGCATAGCCTAACCCTCTGTACTTTGGTCTATATTGATGCGGGACATAGACAGCCAGCTGATGACCAATCCATTAGTGCAATGGATGGCTGGAAGCATTTGTCTTTGCCTTTGCAATACCACAGAAGCAATGCATGGTCAATGTACAGCAATGACACACCTGTGTGAACAGCCAGGAGACCCCCCCATGTTATGTTACATAGTTACATAGTTAGTACGGTCGAAAAAAGACATATGTCCATCAAGTTCAACCAGGGAATTAAGGGGTAGGGGTGTGGCGCGATATTGGGGAAGGGATGAGATTTTATATTTCTTCATAAGCATTAATCTTATTTTGTCAATTAGGAACATTCAGCACCCACCCGCTATCAAGGCAGCTGCCTATCATGTCATGCCCTACCTGCACAGGTGTGCTGGCTACTCAAATGATCCAATTAAGGAGGCCATTTAGTCAGCAGCAGCAGAAGTCCTGTGCCTGGACGCTCCAACAGCGGCCAGACACAAGCAGAAGCAGCAGAAGCAGCAGCAGCACCACCTTTTGTTTTTTGGCTGCAGCAGCAGCAGCAGCAGCAGCAGCAAGGCCCACAGGGCTGGCTAGCTGGCTAGCCAGCAAGCAGGTAGCAATGAAAGTAGGAATCTTTCTTTTTAACCCTGTAAGGGGGTGGTGCACTGTACCCGAAGATACTGCCATATCGGGTCAATGCATAGGGCGACGGAAGCAAGCTTCGAAATCGGCCCCCGTTCTCAAAAATCCATTTAATATATGGTCCCCAGATAGGGGACGTATCAGATATTAAACTGATAAGAACAGATACTACACTTGATCTTAGCCAAAAGGCCGAGAAGCGATAACCGTGAAAGGGGCGGGCCCAACAAGGTCCCCTTCATGGGCACTATCACTGCTTGCTGTCAGGGAGGCTGCCAGACAATTTTCCATGCACACTCTGGGCTGGGGGGCAGTCAACCACCAGTACACACAGCAGAACCTAAACCCATACCATTATTGCTAAGCAGCAAGACAGGGGCCCATTGCACTCCCACGGGGCCTTTTTAAATGCAATCCATAACCCGGATTTGCCAGGAACCCTTCTTACTCCTCCTACTTGCATGTGACACTGGGCTTAGGATCTGCATAGGAAACACACACACAAGCACACACCTACCTTTGTTGCCTGCAGATGCCTCCTTGGCTGTCCCCAAACGGTATCAAACCAACACCCACGGGAAGCTGTAAGCATAGAGGACATGCCTGCACCCCATTGGACTTACCTGTGTGGGTTAAATCCGGGTTATTTGACAACCTATGGCGGTGATGGTTCTGCTCAGGCAGAGCAGTGCTGATGCTCCTCATAAAGCTGTCGCTGCTGTGAAGGTTCTAGGTGACATCACAATCCCTATGGTTACATACACAACAAAGCTGGGTTGTTGTTGTTTACACTCTGCAAGGCCTGTGGAAGTGAGTGACATCATAGCACTGTAGTTCTGAGGGTTCTAGATGGATGCAACAATCTCCTGTTGCTTCTATGAAGGCCATAATAGACGACATCACCAAACAGCTCCATAGTCACATACACAGCAAAGGAGAGATGTTGTTTACACCTAGTGATGTCAGTGGTATTGAGTGACATCACAGCACAGTGCTAAGGCTCCTGGGCCTGGACACAGCAGCGGCTGCAATATCTCAACGGAGAATACGTTTATATATATGTGTGTGTGTGCGCGTATATATATATATATATATATATATATATATATATATATATATATATATTCTCCACCGAAATCACTTTTAAACCCATTTCCACCTTTTTTTCCCTTCTCTTCCTCTTACTTTTTTTTCACGTTTTTTTACGTTTTTCTCCTTTTCGCCTCTTTTCTGGGCGTATTATTCTTCTTTTTCTTCTTTTTTTTCGTCTAATGCATACCCCATCAGTGCAGCAATGCTTATTCAATACCGCCAGCAGATGGAGACACTGGGGGATAATTTTCTAAGGATTTATACTGATTTTTCCTGTCTGAATTTGTCGCACAGAAAGTTGCAGGCCAAATATGTGTGACATTTCTGCGACTTTAGCTTCTAGAGCATTTTTACAACATTATACATAGGTGCTGAATACATAAAAAGCGACTGTTCAGCGACAGACAAGTCGCATCGGCTGAAAGTAGGCCAGAATGTCAGTCCATGTTGGAGCAGGTTTAGATACAGTCTAAAGCATAGATCTCAAAGTCTGTGCACAGAATTTAGCAAGGGCCTCGCACCTTCTGATGCATCAGGTAGGTGCACTATAGCATAGCCTAACCCTCTGTACTTTGGTCTATATTGATGCGGGACATAGACAGCCAGCTGATGACCAATCCATTAGTGCAATGGATGGCTGGAAGCATTTGTCTTTGCCTTTGCAATACCACAGAAGCAATGCATGGTCAATGTACAGCAATGACACACCTGTGTGAACAGCCAGGAGACCCCCCCATGTTATGTTACATAGTTACATAGTTAGTACGGTCGAAAAAAGACATATGTCCATCAAGTTCAACCAGGGAATTAAGGGGTAGGGGTGTGGCGCGATATTGGGGAAGGGATGAGATTTTATATTTCTTCATAAGCATTAATCTTATTTTGTCAATTAGGAACATTCAGCACCCACCCGCTATCAAGGCAGCTGCCTATCATGTCATGCCCTACCTGCACAGGTGTGCTGGCTACTCAAATGATCCAATTAAGGAGGCCATTTAGTCAGCAGCAGCAGAAGTCCTGTGCCTGGACGCTCCAACAGCGGCCAGACACAAGCAGAAGCAGCAGAAGCAGCAGCAGCACCACCTTTTGTTTTTTGGCTGCAGCAGCAGCAGCAGCAGCAGCAAGGCCCACAGGGCTGGCTAGCTGGCTAGCCAGCAAGCAGGTAGCAATGAAAGTAGGAATCTTTCTTTTTAACCCTGTAAGGGGGTGGTGCACTGTACCCGAAGATACTGCCATATCGGGTCAATGCATAGGGCGACGGAAGCAAGCTTCGAAATCGGCCCCCGTTCTCAAAAATCCATTTAATATATGGTCCCCAGATAGGGGACGTATCAGATATTAAACTGATAAGAACAGATACTACACTTGATCTTAGCCAAAAGGCCGAGAAGCGATAACCGTGAAAGGGGCGGGCCCAACAAGGTCCCCTTCATGGGCACTATCACTGCTTGCTGTCAGGGAGGCTGCCAGACAATTTTCCATGCACACTCTGGGCTGGGGGGCAGTCAACCACCAGTACACACAGCAGAACCTAAACCCATACCATTATTGCTAAGCAGCAAGACAGGGGCCCATTGCACTCCCACAGGGCCTTTTTAAATGCAATCCATAACCCGGATTTGCCAGGAACCCTTCTTACTCCTCCTACTTGCATGTGACACTGGGCTTAGGATCTGCATAGGAAACACACACACAAGCACACACCTACCTTTGTTGCCTGCAGATGCCTCCTTGGCTGTCCCCAAACGGTATCAAACCAACACCCACGGGAAGCTGTAAGCATAGAGGACATGCCTGCACCCCATTGGACTTACCTGTGTGGGTTAAATCCGGGTTATTTGACAACCTATGGCGGTGATGGTTCTGCTCAGGCAGAGCAGTGCTGATGCTCCTCATAAAGCTGTCGCTGCTGTGAAGGTTCTAGGTGACATCACAATCCCTATGGTTACATACACAACAAAGCTGGGTTGTTGTTGTTTACACTCTGCAAGGCCTGTGGAAGTGAGTGACATCATAGCACTGTAGTTCTGAGGGTTCTAGATGGATGCAACAATCTCCTGTTGCTTCTATGAAGGCCATAATAGACGACATCACCAAACAGCTCCATAGTCACATACACAGCAAAGGAGAGATGTTGTTTACACCTAGTGATGTCAGTGGTATTGAGTGACATCACAGCACAGTGCTAAGGCTCCTGGGCCTGGACACAGCAGCGGCTGCAATATCTCAACGGAGAATACGTTTATATATATGTGTGTGTGTGCGCGTATATATATATATATATATATATATATATATATATATATATATATATTCTCCGCCGAAATCACTTTTAAACCCATTTCCACCTTTTTTTCCCTTCTCTTCCTCTTACTTTTTTTTCACGTTTTTTTACGTTTTTCTCCTTTTCGCCTCTTTTCTGGGCGTATTATTCTTCTTTTTCTTCTTTTTTTTCGTCTAATGCATACCCCATCAGTGCAGCAATGCTTATTCAATACCGCCAGCAGATGGAGACACTGGGGGATAATTTTCTAAGGATTTATACTGATTTTTCCTGTCTGAATTTGTCGCACAGAAAGTTGCAGGCCAAATATGTGTGACATTTCTGCGACTTTAGCTTCTAGAGCATTTTTACAACATTATACATAGGTGCTGAATACATAAAAAGCGACTGTTCAGCGACAGACAAGTCGCATCGGCTGAAAGTAGGCCAGAATGTCAGTCCATGTTGGAGCAGGTTTAGATACAGTCTAAAGCATAGATCTCAAAGTCTGTGCACAGAATTTAGCAAGGGCCTCGCACCTTCTGATGCATCAGGTAGGTGCACTATAGCATAGCCTAACCCTCTGTACTTTGGTCTATATTGATGCGGGACATAGACAGCCAGCTGATGACCAATCCATTAGTGCAATGGATGGCTGGAAGCATTTGTCTTTGCCTTTGCAATACCACAGAAGCAATGCATGGTCAATGTACAGCAATGATACACCTGTGTGAACAGCCAGGAGACCCCCCCATGTTATGTTACATAGTTACATAGTTAGTACGGTCGAAAAAAGACATATGTCCATCAAGTTCAACCAGGGAATTAAGGGGTAGGGGTGTGGCGCGATATTGGGGAAGGGATGAGATTTTATATTTCTTCATAAGCATTAATCTTATTTTGTCAATTAGGAACATTCAGCACCCACCCGCTATCAAGGCAGCTGCCTATCATGTCATGCCCTACCTGCACAGGTGTGCTGGCTACTCAAATGATCCAATTAAGGAGGCCATTTAGTCAGCAGCAGCAGAAGTCCTGTGCCTGGACGCTCCAACAGCGGCCAGACACAAGCAGAAGCAGCAGAAGCAGCAGCAGCACCACCTTTTGTTTTTTGGCTGCAGCAGCAGCAGCAGCAGCAGCAAGGCCCACAGGGCTGGCTAGCTGGCTAGCCAGCAAGCAGGTAGCAATGAAAGTAGGAATCTTTCTTTTTAACCCTGTAAGGGGGTGGTGCACTGTACCCGAAGATACTGCCATATCGGGTCAATGCATAGGGCGACGGAAGCAAGCTTCGAAATCGGCCCCCGTTCTCAAAAATCCATTTAATATATGGTCCCCAGATAGGGGACGTATCAGATATTAAACTGATAAGAACAGATACTACACTTGATCTTAGCCAAAAGGCCGAGAAGCGATAACCGTGAAAGGGGCGGGCCCAACAAGGTCCCCTTCATGGGCACTATCACTGCTTGCTGTCAGGGAGGCTGCCAGACAATTTTCCATGCACACTCTGGGCTGGGGGGCAGTCAACCACCAGTACACACAGCAGAACCTAAACCCATACCATTATTGCTAAGCAGCAAGACAGGGGCCCATTGCACTCCCACGGGGCCTTTTTAAATGCAATCCATAACCCGGATTTGCCAGGAACCCTTCTTACTCCTCCTACTTGCATGTGACACTGGGCTTAGGATCTGCATAGGAAACACACACACAAGCACACACCTACCTTTGTTGCCTGCAGATGCCTCCTTGGCTGTCCCCAAACGGTATCAAACCAACACCCACGGGAAGCTGTAAGCATAGAGGACATGCCTGCACCCCATTGGACTTACCTGTGTGGGTTAAATCCGGGTTATTTGACAACCTATGGCGGTGATGGTTCTGCTCAGGCAGAGCAGTGCTGATGCTCCTCATAAAGCTGTCGCTGCTGTGAAGGTTCTAGGTGACATCACAATCCCTATGGTTACATACACGACAAAGCTGGGTTGTTGTTGTTTACACTCTGCAAGGCCTGTGGAAGTGAGTGACATCATAGCACTGTAGTTCTGAGGGTTCTAGATGGATGCAACAATCTCCTGTTGCTTCTATGAAGGCCATAATAGACGACATCACCAAACAGCTCCATAGTCACATACACAGCAAAGGAGAGATGTTGTTTACACCTAGTGATGTCAGTGGTATTGAGTGACATCACAGCACAGTGCTAAGGCTCCTGGGCCTGGACATAGCAGCGGCTGCAATATCTCAACGGAGAATACGTTTATATATATGTGTGTGTGTGCGCGTATATATATATATATATATATATATATATATATATATATATATATATTCTCCACCGAAATCACTTTTAAACCCATTTCCACCTTTTTTTCCCTTCTCTTCCTCTTACTTTTTTTTCACGTTTTTTTACGTTTTTCTCCTTTTCGCCTCTTTTCTGGGCGTATTATTCTTCTTTTTCTTCTTTTTTTTCGTCTAATGCATACCCCATCAGTGCAGCAATGCTTATTCAATACCGCCAGCAGATGGAGACACTGGGGGATAATTTTCTAAGGATTTATACTGATTTTTCCTGTCTGAATTTGTCGCACAGAAAGTTGCAGGCCAAATATGTGTGACATTTCTGCGACTTTAGCTTCTAGAGCATTTTTACAACATTATACATAGGTGCTGAATACATAAAAAGCGACTGTTCAGCGACAGACAAGTCGCATCGGCTGAAAGTAGGCCAGAATGTCAGTCCATGTTGGAGCAGGTTTAGATACAGTCTAAAGCATAGATCTCAAAGTCTGTGCACAGAATTTAGCAAGGGCCTCGCACCTTCTGATGCATCAGGTAGGTGCACTATAGCATAGCCTAACCCTCTGTACTTTGGTCTATATTGATGCGGGACATAGACAGCCAGCTGATGACCAATCCATTAGTGCAATGGATGGCTGGAAGCATTTGTCTTTGCCTTTGCAATACCACAGAAGCAATGCATGGTCAATGTACAGCAATGACACACCTGTGTGAACAGCCAGGAGACCCCCCCATGTTATGTTACATAGTTACATAGTTAGTACGGTCGAAAAAAGACATATGTCCATCAAGTTCAACCAGGGAATTAAGGGGTAGGGGTGTGGCGCGATATTGGGGAAGGGATGAGATTTTATATTTCTTCATAAGCATTAATCTTATTTTGTCAATTAGGAACATTCAGCACCCACCCGCTATCAAGGCAGCTGCCTATCATGTCATGCCCTACCTGCACAGGTGTGCTGGCTACTCAAATGATCCAATTAAGGAGGCCATTTAGTCAGCAGCAGCAGAAGTCCTGTGCCTGGACGCTCCAACAGCGGCCAGACACAAGCAGAAGCAGCAGAAGCAGCAGCAGCACCACCTTTTGTTTTTTGGCTGCAGCAGCAGCAGCAGCAGCAGCAAGGCCCACAGGGCTGGCTAGCTGGCTAGCCAGCAAGCAGGTAGCAATGAAAGTAGGAATCTTTCTTTTTAACCCTGTAAGGGGGTGGTGCACTGTACCCGAAGATACTGCCATATCGGGTCAATGCATAGGGCGACGGAAGCAAGCTTCGAAATCGGCCCCCGTTCTCAAAAATCCATTTAATATATGGTCCCCAGATAGGGGACGTATCAGATATTAAACTGATAAGAACAGATACTACACTTGATCTTAGCCAAAAGGCCGAGAAGCGATAACCGTGAAAGGGGCGGGCCCAACAAGGTCCCCTTCATGGGCACTATCACTGCTTGCTGTCAGGGAGGCTGCCAGACAATTTTCCATGCACACTCTGGGCTGGGGGGCAGTCAACCACCAGTACACACAGCAGAACCTAAACCCATACCATTATTGCTAAGCAGCAAGACAGGGGCCCATTGCACTCCCACGGGGCCTTTTTAAATGCAATCCATAACCCGGATTTGCCAGGAACCCTTCTTACTCCTCCTACTTGCATGTGACACTGGGCTTAGGATCTGCATAGGAAACACACACACAAGCACACACCTACCTTTGTTGCCTGCAGATGCCTCCTTGGCTGTCCCCAAACGGTATCAAACCAACACCCACGGGAAGCTGTAAGCATAGAGGACATGCCTGCACCCCATTGGACTTACCTGTGTGGGTTAAATCCGGGTTATTTGACAACCTATGGCGGTGATGGTTCTGCTCAGGCAGAGCAGTGCTGATGCTCCTCATAAAGCTGTCGCTGCTGTGAAGGTTCTAGGTGACATCACAATCCCTATGGTTACATACACAACAAAGCTGGGTTGTTGTTGTTTACACTCTGCAAGGCCTGTGGAAGTGAGTGACATCATAGCACTGTAGTTCTGAGGGTTCTAGATGGATGCAACAATCTCCTGTTGCTTCTATGAAGGCCATAATAGACGACATCACCAAACAGCTCCATAGTCACATACACAGCAAAGGAGAGATGTTGTTTACACCTAGTGATGTCAGTGGTATTGAGTGACATCACAGCACAGTGCTAAGGCTCCTGGGCCTGGACACAGCAGCGGCTGCAATATCTCAACGGAGAATACGTTTATATATATGTGTGTGTGTGCGCGTATATATATATATATATATATATATATATATATATATATATATATATATTCTCCGCCGAAATCACTTTTAAACCCATTTCCACCTTTTTTTCCCTTCTCTTCCTCTTACTTTTTTTTCACGTTTTTTTACGTTTTTCTCCTTTTCGCCTCTTTTCTGGGCGTATTATTCTTCTTTTTCTTCTTTTTTTTCGTCTAATGCATACCCCATCAGTGCAGCAATGCTTATTCAATACCGCCAGCAGATGGAGACACTGGGGGATAATTTTCTAAGGATTTATACTGATTTTTCCTGTCTGAATTTGTCGCACAGAAAGTTGCAGGCCAAATATGTGTGACATTTCTGCGACTTTAGCTTCTAGAGCATTTTTACAACATTATACATAGGTGCTGAATACATAAAAAGCGACTGTTCAGCGACAGACAAGTCGCATCGGCTGAAAGTAGGCCAGAATGTCAGTCCATGTTGGAGCAGGTTTAGATACAGTCTAAAGCATAGATCTCAAAGTCTGTGCACAGAATTTAGCAAGGGCCTCGCACCTTCTGATGCATCAGGTAGGTGCACTATAGCATAGCCTAACCCTCTGTACTTTGGTCTATATTGATGCGGGACATAGACAGCCAGCTGATGACCAATCCATTAGTGCAATGGATGGCTGGAAGCATTTGTCTTTGCCTTTGCAATACCACAGAAGCAATGCATGGTCAATGTACAGCAATGACACACCTGTGTGAACAGCCAGGAGACCCCCCCATGTTATGTTACATAGTTACATAGTTAGTACGGTCGAAAAAAGACATATGTCCATCAAGTTCAACCAGGGAATTAAGGGGTAGGGGTGTGGCGCGATATTGGGGAAGGGATGAGATTTTATATTTCTTCATAAGCATTAATCTTATTTTGTCAATTAGGAACATTCAGCACCCACCCGCTATCAAGGCAGCTGCCTATCATGTCATGCCCTACCTGCACAGGTGTGCTGGCTACTCAAATGATCCAATTAAGGAGGCCATTTAGTCAGCAGCAGCAGAAGTCCTGTGCCTGGACGCTCCAACAGCGGCCAGACACAAGCAGAAGCAGCAGAAGCAGCAGCAGCACCACCTTTTGTTTTTTGGCTGCAGCAGCAGCAGCAGCAGCAGCAAGGCCCACAGGGCTGGCTAGCTGGCTAGCCAGCAAGCAGGTAGCAATGAAAGTAGGAATCTTTCTTTTTAACCCTGTAAGGGGGTGGTGCACTGTACCCGAAGATACTGCCATATCGGGTCAATGCATAGGGCGACGGAAGCAAGCTTCGAAATCGGCCCCCGTTCTCAAAAATCCATTTAATATATGGTCCCCAGATAGGGGACGTATCAGATATTAAACTGATAAGAACAGATACTACACTTGATCTTAGCCAAAAGGCCGAGAAGCGATAACCGTGAAAGGGGCGGGCCCAACAAGGTCCCCTTCATGGGCACTATCACTGCTTGCTGTCAGGGAGGCTGCCAGACAATTTTCCATGCACACTCTGGGCTGGGGGGCAGTCAACCACCAGTACACACAGCAGAACCTAAACCCATACCATTATTGCTAAGCAGCAAGACAGGGGCCCATTGCACTCCCACGGGGCCTTTTTAAATGCAATCCATAACCCGGATTTGCCAGGAACCCTTCTTACTCCTCCTACTTGCATGTGACACTGGGCTTAGGATCTGCATAGGAAACACACACACAAGCACACACCTACCTTTGTTGCCTGCAGATGCCTCCTTGGCTGTCCCCAAACGGTATCAAACCAACACCCACGGGAAGCTGTAAGCATAGAGGACATGCCTGCACCCCATTGGACTTACCTGTGTGGGTTAAATCCGGGTTATTTGACAACCTATGGCGGTGATGGTTCTGCTCAGGCAGAGCAGTGCTGATGCTCCTCATAAAGCTGTCGCTGCTGTGAAGGTTCTAGGTGACATCACAATCCCTATGGTTACATACACAACAAAGCTGGGTTGTTGTTGTTTACACTCTGCAAGGCCTGTGGAAGTGAGTGACATCATAGCACTGTAGTTCTGAGGGTTCTAGATGGATGCAACAATCTCCTGTTGCTTCTATGAAGGCCATAATAGACGACATCACCAAACAGCTCCATAGTCACATACACAGCAAAGGAGAGATGTTGTTTACACCTAGTGATGTCAGTGGTATTGAGTGACATCACAGCACAGTGCTAAGGCTCCTGGGCCTGGACACAGCAGCGGCTGCAATATCTCAACGGAGAATACGTTTATATATATGTGTGTGTGTGCGCGTATATATATATATATATATATATATATATATATATATATATATTTCTCCGCCGAAATCACTTTTAAACCCATTTCCACCTTTTTTTCCCTTCTCTTCCTCTTACTTTTTTTTCACGTTTTTTTACGTTTTTCTCCTTTTCGCCTCTTTTCTGGGCGTATTATTCTTCTTTTTCTTCTTTTTTTTCGTCTAATGCATACCCCATCAGTGCAGCAATGCTTATTCAATACCGCCAGCAGATGGAGACACTGGGGGATAATTTTCTAAGGATTTATACTGATTTTTCCTGTCTGAATTTGTCGCACAGAAAGTTGCAGGCCAAATATGTGTGACATTTCTGCGACTTTAGCTTCTAGAGCATTTTTACAACATTATACATAGGTGCTGAATACATAAAAAGCGACTGTTCAGCGACAGACAAGTCGCATCGGCTGAAAGTAGGCCAGAATGTCAGTCCATGTTGGAGCAGGTTTAGATACAGTCTAAAGCATAGATCTCAAAGTCTGTGCACAGAATTTAGCAAGGGCCTCGCACCTTCTGATGCATCAGGTAGGTGCACTATAGCATAGCCTAACCCTCTGTACTTTGGTCTATATTGATGCGGGACATAGACAGCCAGCTGATGACCAATCCATTAGTGCAATGGATGGCTGGAAGCATTTGTCTTTGCCTTTGCAATACCACAGAAGCAATGCATGGTCAATGTACAGCAATGACACACCTGTGTGAACAGCCAGGAGACCCCCCCATGTTATGTTACATAGTTACATAGTTAGTACGGTCGAAAAAAGACATATGTCCATCAAGTTCAACCAGGGAATTAAGGGGTAGGGGTGTGGCGCGATATTGGGGAAGGGATGAGATTTTATATTTCTTCATAAGCATTAATCTTATTTTGTCAATTAGGAACATTCAGCACCCACCCGCTATCAAGGCAGCTGCCTATCATGTCATGCCCTACCTGCACAGGTGTGCTGGCTACTCAAATGATCCAATTAAGGAGGCCATTTAGTCAGCAGCAGCAGAAGTCCTGTGCCTGGACGCTCCAACAGCGGCCAGACACAAGCAGAAGCAGCAGAAGCAGCAGCAGCACCACCTTTTGTTTTTTGGCTGCAGCAGCAGCAGCAGCAGCAAGGCCCACAGGGCTGGCTAGCTGGCTAGCCAGCAAGCAGGTAGCAATGAAAGTAGGAATCTTTCTTTTTAACCCTGTAAGGGGGTGGTGCACTGTACCCGAAGATACTGCCATATCGGGTCAATGCATAGGGCGACGGAAGCAAGCTTCGAAATCGGCCCCCGTTCTCAAAAATCCATTTAATATATGGTCCCCAGATAGGGGACGTATCAGATATTAAACTGATAAGAACAGATACTACACTTGATCTTAGCCAAAAGGCCGAGAAGCGATAACCGTGAAAGGGGCGGGCCCAACAAGGTCCCCTTCATGGGCACTATCACTGCTTGCTGTCAGGGAGGCTGCCAGACAATTTTCCATGCACACTCTGGGCTGGGGGGCAGTCAACCACCAGTACACACAGCAGAACCTAAACCCATACCATTATTGCTAAGCAGCAAGACAGGGGCCCATTGCACTCCCACGGGGCCTTTTTAAATGCAATCCATAACCCGGATTTGCCAGGAACCCTTCTTACTCCTCCTACTTGCATGTGACACTGGGCTTAGGATCTGCATAGGAAACACACACACAAGCACACACCTACCTTTGTTGCCTGCAGATGCCTCCTTGGCTGTCCCCAAACGGTATCAAACCAACACCCACGGGAAGCTGTAAGCATAGAGGACATGCCTGCACCCCATTGGACTTACCTGTGTGGGTTAAATCCGGGTTATTTGACAACCTATGGCGGTGATGGTTCTGCTCAGGCAGAGCAGTGCTGATGCTCCTCATAAAGCTGTCGCTGCTGTGAAGGTTCTAGGTGACATCACAATCCCTATGGTTACATACACAACAAAGCTGGGTTGTTGTTGTTTACACTCTGCAAGGCCTGTGGAAGTGAGTGACATCATAGCACTGTAGTTCTGAGGGTTCTAGATGGATGCAACAATCTCCTGTTGCTTCTATGAAGGCCATAATAGACGACATCACCAAACAGCTCCATAGTCACATACACAGCAAAGGAGAGATGTTGTTTACACCTAGTGATGTCAGTGGTATTGAGTGACATCACAGCACAGTGCTAAGGCTCCTGGGCCTGGACACAGCAGCGGCTGCAATATCTCAACGGAGAATACGTTTATATATATGTGTGTGTGTGCGCGTATATATATATATATATATATATATATATATATATATATATATATATATATATATTCTCCGCCGAAATCACTTTTAAACCCATTTCCACCTTTTTTTCCCTTCTCTTCCTCTTACTTTTTTTTCACGTTTTTTTACGTTTTTCTCCTTTTCGCCTCTTTTCTGGGCGTATTATTCTTCTTTTTCTTCTTTTTTTTCGTCTAATGCATACCCCATCAGTGCAGCAATGCTTATTCAATACCGCCAGCAGATGGAGACACTGGGGGATAATTTTCTAAGGAATTATACTGATTTTTCCTGTCTGAATTTGTCGCACAGAAAGTTGCAGGCCAAATATGTGTGACATTTCTGCGACTTTAGCTTCTAGAGCATTTTTACAACATTATACATAGGTGCTGAATACATAAAAAGCGACTGTTCAGCGACAGACAAGTCGCATCGGCTGAAAGTAGGCCAGAATGTCAGTCCATGTTGGAGCAGGTTTAGATACAGTCTAAAGCATAGATCTCAAAGTCTGTGCACAGAATTTAGCAAGGGCCTCGCACCTTCTGATGCATCAGGTAGGTGCACTATAGCATAGCCTAACCCTCTGTACTTTGGTCTATATTGATGCGGGACATAGACAGCCAGCTGATGACCAATCCATTAGTGCAATGGATGGCTGGAAGCATTTGTCTTTGCCTTTGCAATACCACAGAAGCAATGCATGGTCAATGTACAGCAATGACACACCTGTGTGAACAGCCAGGAGACCCCCCCATGTTATGTTACATAGTTACATAGTTAGTACGGTCGAAAAAAGACATATGTCCATCAAGTTCAACCAGGGAATTAAGGGGTAGGGGTGTGGCGCGATATTGGGGAAGGGATGAGATTTTATATTTCTTCATAAGCATTAATCTTATTTTGTCAATTAGGAACATTCAGCACCCACCCGCTATCAAGGCAGCTGCCTATCATGTCATGCCCTACCTGCACAGGTGTGCTGGCTACTCAAATGATCCAATTAAGGAGGCCATTTAGTCAGCAGCAGCAGAAGTCCTGTGCCTGGACGCTCCAACAGCGGCCAGACACAAGCAGAAGCAGCAGAAGCAGCAGCAGCACCACCTTTTGTTTTTTGGCTGCAGCAGCAGCAGCAGCAGCAAGGCCCACAGGGCTGGCTAGCTGGCTAGCCAGCAAGCAGGTAGCAATGAAAGTAGGAATCTTTCTTTTTAACCCTGTAAGGGGGTGGTGCACTGTACCCGAAGATACTGCCATATCGGGTCAATGCATAGGGCGACGGAAGCAAGCTTCGAAATCGGCCCCCGTTCTCAAAAATCCATTTAATATATGGTCCCCAGATAGGGGACGTATCAGATATTAAACTGATAAGAACAGATACTACACTTGATCTTAGCCAAAAGGCCGAGAAGCGATAACCGTGAAAGGGGCGGGCCCAACAAGGTCCCCTTCATGGGCACTATCACTGCTTGCTGTCAGGGAGGCTGCCAGACAATTTTCCATGCACACTCTGGGCTGGGGGGCAGTCAACCACCAGTACACACAGCAGAACCTAAACCCATACCATTATTGCTAAGCAGCAAGACAGGGGCCCATTGCACTCCCACGGGGCCTTTTTAAATGCAATCCATAACCCGGATTTGCCAGGAACCCTTCTTACTCCTCCTACTTGCATGTGACACTGGGCTTAGGATCTGCATAGGAAACACACACACAAGCACACACCTACCTTTGTTGCCTGCAGATGCCTCCTTGGCTGTCCCCAAACGGTATCAAACCAACACCCACGGGAAGCTGTAAGCATAGAGGACATGCCTGCACCCCATTGGACTTACCTGTGTGGGTTAAATCCGGGTTATTTGACAACCTATGGCGGTGATGGTTCTGCTCAGGCAGAGCAGTGCTGATGCTCCTCATAAAGCTGTCGCTGCTGTGAAGGTTCTAGGTGACATCACAAATCCCTTTGGTTACATACACAACAAAGCTGGGTTGTTGTTGTTTACACTCTGCAAGGCCTGTGGAAGTGAGTGACATCATAGCACTGTAGTTCTGAGGGTTCTAGATGGATGCAACAATCTCCTGTTGCTTCTATGAAGGCCATAATAGACGACATCACCAAACAGCTCCATAGTCACATACACAGCAAAGGAGAGATGTTGTTTACACCTAGTGATGTCAGTGGTATTGAGTGACATCACAGCACAGTGCTAAGGCTCCTGGGCCTGGACACAGCAGCGGCTGCAATATCTCAACGGAGAATACGTTTATATATATGTGTGTGTGTGCGCGTATATATATATATATATATATATATATATATATATATATATATATATATATATTTCTCCGCCGAAATCACTTTTAAACCCATTTCCACCTTTTTTTCCCTTCTCTTCCTCTTACTTTTTTTTCACGTTTTTTTACGTTTTTCTCCTTTTCGCCTCTTTTCTGGGCGTATTATTCTTCTTTTTCTTCTTTTTTTTCGTCTAATGCATACCCCATCAGTGCAGCAATGCTTATTCAATACCGCCAGCAGATGGAGACACTGGGGGATAATTTTCTAAGGATTTATACTGATTTTTCCTGTCTGAATTTGTCGCACAGAAAGTTGCAGGCCAAATATGTGTGACATTTCTGCGACTTTAGCTTCTAGAGCATTTTTACAACATTATACATAGGTGCTGAATACATAAAAAGCGACTGTTCAGCGACAGACAAGTCGCATCGGCTGAAAGTAGGCCAGAATGTCAGTCCATGTTGGAGCAGGTTTAGATACAGTCTAAAGCATAGATCTCAAAGTCTGTGCACAGAATTTAGCAAGGGCCTCGCACCTTCTGATGCATCAGGTAGGTGCACTATAGCATAGCCTAACCCTCTGTACTTTGGTCTATATTGATGCGGGACATAGACAGCCAGCTGATGACCAATCCATTAGTGCAATGGATGGCTGGAAGCATTTGTCTTTGCCTTTGCAATACCACAGAAGCAATGCATGGTCAATGTACAGCAATGACACACCTGTGTGAACAGCCAGGAGACCCCCCCATGTTATGTTACATAGTTACATAGTTAGTACGGTCGAAAAAAGACATATGTCCATCAAGTTCAACCAGGGAATTAAGGGGTAGGGGTGTGGCGCGATATTGGGGAAGGGATGAGATTTTATATTTCTTCATAAGCATTAATCTTATTTTGTCAATTAGGAACATTCAGCACCCACCCGCTATCAAGGCAGCTGCCTATCATGTCATGCCCTACCTGCACAGGTGTGCTGGCTACTCAAATGATCCAATTAAGGAGGCCATTTAGTCAGCAGCAGCAGAAGTCCTGTGCCTGGACGCTCCAACAGCGGCCAGACACAAGCAGAAGCAGCAGAAGCAGCAGCAGCACCACCTTTTGTTTTTTGGCTGCAGCAGCAGCAGCAGCAGCAAGGCCCACAGGGCTGGCTAGCTGGCTAGCCAGCAAGCAGGTAGCAATGAAAGTAGGAATCTTTCTTTTTAACCCTGTAAGGGGGTGGTGCACTGTACCCGAAGATACTGCCATATCGGGTCAATGCATAGGGCGACGGAAGCAAGCTTCGAAATCGGCCCCCGTTCTCAAAAATCCATTTAATATATGGTCCCCAGATAGGGGACGTATCAGATATTAAACTGATAAGAACAGATACTACACTTGATCTTAGCCAAAAGGCCGAGAAGCGATAACCGTGAAAGGGGCGGGCCCAACAAGGTCCCCTTCATGGGCACTATCACTGCTTGCTGTCAGGGAGGCTGCCAGACAATTTTCCATGCACACTCTGGGCTGGGGGGCAGTCAACCACCAGTACACACAGCAGAACCTAAACCCATACCATTATTGCTAAGCAGCAAGACAGGGGCCCATTGCACTCCCACGGGGCCTTTTTAAATGCAATCCATAACCCGGATTTGCCAGGAACCCTTCTTACTCCTCCTACTTGCATGTGACACTGGGCTTAGGATCTGCATAGGAAACACACACACAAGCACACACCTACCTTTGTTGCCTGCAGATGCCTCCTTGGCTGTCCCCAAACGGTATCAAACCAACACCCACGGGAAGCTGTAAGCATAGAGGACATGCCTGCACCCCATTGGACTTACCTGTGTGGGTTAAATCCGGGTTATTTGACAACCTATGGCGGTGATGGTTCTGCTCAGGCAGAGCAGTGCTGATGCTCCTCATAAAGCTGTCGCTGCTGTGAAGGTTCTAGGTGACATCACAATCCCTATGGTTACATACACAACAAAGCTGGGTTGTTGTTGTTTACACTCTGCAAGGCCTGTGGAAGTGAGTGACATCATAGCACTGTAGTTCTGAGGGTTCTAGATGGATGCAACAATCTCCTGTTGCTTCTATGAAGGCCATAATAGACGACATCACCAAACAGCTCCATAGTCACATACACAGCAAAGGAGAGATGTTGTTTACACCTAGTGATGTCAGTGGTATTGAGTGACATCACAGCACAGTGCTAAGGCTCCTGGGCCTGGACACAGCAGCGGCTGCAATATCTCAACGGAGAATACGTTTATATATATGTGTGTGTGTGCGCGTATATATATATATATATATATATATATATATATATATATATATATATATATATTCTCCGCCGAAATCACTTTTAAACCCATTTCCACCTTTTTTTCCCTTCTCTTCCTCTTACTTTTTTTTCACGTTTTTTTACGTTTTTCTCCTTTTCGCCTCTTTTCTGGGCGTATTATTCTTCTTTTTCTTCTTTTTTTTCGTCTAATGCATACCCCATCAGTGCAGCAATGCTTATTCAATACCGCCAGCAGATGGAGACACTGGGGGATAATTTTCTAAGGATTTATACTGATTTTTCCTGTCTGAATTTGTCGCACAGAAAGTTGCAGGCCAAATATGTGTGACATTTCTGCGACTTTAGCTTCTAGAGCATTTTTACAACATTATACATAGGTGCTGAATACATAAAAAGCGACTGTTCAGCGACAGACAAGTCGCATCGGCTGAAAGTAGGCCAGAATGTCAGTCCATGTTGGAGCAGGTTTAGATACAGTCTAAAGCATAGATCTCAAAGTCTGTGCACAGAATTTAGCAAGGGCCTCGCACCTTCTGATGCATCAGGTAGGTGCACTATAGCATAGCCTAACCCTCTGTACTTTGGTCTATATTGATGCGGGACATAGACAGCCAGCTGATGACCAATCCATTAGTGCAATGGATGGCTGGAAGCATTTGTCTTTGCCTTTGCAATACCACAGAAGCAATGCATGGTCAATGTACAGCAATGACACACCTGTGTGAACAGCCAGGAGACCCCCCCATGTTATGTTACATAGTTACATAGTTAGTACGGTCGAAAAAAGACATATGTCCATCAAGTTCAACCAGGGAATTAAGGGGTAGGGGTGTGGCGCGATATTGGGGAAGGGATGAGATTTTATATTTCTTCATAAGCATTAATCTTATTTTGTCAATTAGGAACATTCAGCACCCACCCGCTATCAAGGCAGCTGCCTATCATGTCATGCCCTACCTGCACAGGTGTGCTGGCTACTCAAATGATCCAATTAAGGAGGCCATTTAGTCAGCAGCAGCAGAAGTCCTGTGCCTGGACGCTCCAACAGCGGCCAGACACAAGCAGAAGCAGCAGAAGCAGCAGCAGCACCACCTTTTGTTTTTTGGCTGCAGCAGCAGCAGCAGCAGCAGCAAGGCCCACAGGGCTGGCTAGCTGGCTAGCCAGCAAGCAGGTAGCAATGAAAGTAGGAATCTTTCTTTTTAACCCTGTAAGGGGGTGGTGCACTGTACCCGAAGATACTGCCATATCGGGTCAATGCATAGGGCGACGGAAGCAAGCTTCGAAATCGGCCCCCGTTCTCAAAAATCCATTTAATATATGGTCCCCAGATAGGGGACGTATCAGATATTAAACTGATAAGAACAGATACTACACTTGATCTTAGCCAAAAGGCCGAGAAGCGATAACCGTGAAAGGGGCGGGCCCAACAAGGTCCCCTTCATGGGCACTATCACTGCTTGCTGTCAGGGAGGCTGCCAGACAATTTTCCATGCACACTCTGGGCTGGGG
>NW_026609993.1:0-20842 GCF_029499605.1 Hyla sarda | reverse complement strand
CCCCCATGTCCCCTGGATGAGAGACGCCCCCCCATGTCCCCTGGATGAGAGACGCCCCCCCCCCCTCATAGTGCCCCCTGGTGTATGATCATATGAGCAATGCCCTCCTCCCCCCCCCCCCCCCCATAGTGCCCCCTGGTGTATGATCATATGAGTAATGACGCCCCCCCCCCCCCCCATAGTGCCCCCTGGTGTATGATCCATGAGTAATGCCCCCCCCCCCCCCATAGTGCCCCCTGGTGTATGATCATATGAGCAATGCCCTCCTCCCCCCCCCCCCCCCCCCCATAGTGCCCCCTGGTGTATGATCATATGAGTAATGATGCCCCCCCCCCCCCCATAGTGCCCCCTGGTGTATGATCACATGAGTAATGCCCCCCCTCCCCCATAATGCCCCCTGGTGTATGATCACATGAGTAATGCTCCCCATAATGCCCCCTGGTGTATGATCACATGAGTAATGCCCCCTGGTGTATGATCACATGAGTAATGCCGCCCCCCATAATGCCCCCTGGTGTATGATCACATGAGTAATGCCCCCCCTCCCCCATAATGCCCCCTGGTGTATGATCACATGAGTAATGCCCCCCCCCCATAATGCCCCTGGTGTATGATCACATGAGTAATGCCGCCCCCCCCATAATGCCCCCTGGTGTATGATCACATGAGTAATGCCCCCCAGGTGTACGATCACATGAGTTATGCCGCCCCCAGGTGTAAGATCACATGAGTTATGCCGCCCCCAGGTGTACGATCACATGAGTAATGCCGCCCCCTGGTGTATGATCACATGAGTAATGCCGCCCCCTGGTGTTTGTATGATCACATGAGTAATGCCGCCCCCTGGTGTATGATCACATGAGTAATGCCCCCCGGTGTATGATCACATGAGTAATGCCCCCCCATAATGCCCCTGGTGTATGATCACATGAGTAATGCCCCCCCCCATAATGCCCCCTGGTGTATGACCACGTGAGTAATGCCCCCCCCCCCGGTGTATGATCACGTGAGTAATGCCCCCCCATAATGCCCCCTGGTGTATGATCACATGAGTAATGCCCCCTGGTGTATGATCACATGAGTAATGCCCCCCCATAATGCCCCCTGGTGTATGATCACATGAGTAATGCCCCCTGGTGTATGACCACGTGAGTAATGCCCCCCCCCCCCCCCCGGTGTATGATCACATGAGTAATGCCCCCCGGTGTATGATCACATGAGTAATGCCCCCCCATAATGCCCCCTGGTGTATGATCACATGAGTAATGCCCCCCCCATAATGCCCCCTGGTGTATGACCACGTGAGTAATGCCCCCCCCCCCCCCCGGTGTATGATCACGTGAGTAATGCCCCCCCATAATGCCCCCTGGTGTATGACCACGTGAGTAATGCCCCCCCCCCCCCCCGTGTATGATCACATGAGTAATGCCGCCCCCTGGTGTATGATCACATGAGTAATGCCGCCCCCTGGTGTATGATCACATGAGTAATGCCGCCCCCTGGTGTATGATCACATGAGTAATGCCGCCCCCTGGTGTATGATCACATGAGTAATGCCGCCCCCTGGTGTATGATCGCATGAGTAATGCCGCCCCCTGGTGTATGGCCGTTCTCATTACTGGTCCTCGGAGCTGACACTTTCCTTCTGGTGGAGAACAATGGGCAGTGGGTGGGGGGCTCCTCCTCCTCCTCCTGGGGTCTCACATTCCCTCACACTGGGGGGAGGGTCTCACATTACTACAGACACAAAGACCCCTCTCCCCTCCCCCTCCTGCTGCCCAAACTCCTCCAACTCATTCCCCGTGTGATAGTGAGGGGCACGCAGCACCCCCACAACATGCAGCCTGACAGACTATACAGAATCACCCCACAACATGCAGCCTGACAGACTATACGGAATCACCCCCACAACATGCAGTCCGACAGACTATACGGAATCACCCCACAACATGCAGCCTGACAGACTATACAGAATCACCCCCACAACATGCAGCCTGACAGACTATACGGAATCACCCCACAACATGCAGTCCGACAGACTATACGGAATCACCCCACAACATGCAGCCTGACAGACTATACAGAATCACCCCCACAACATGCAGCCTGACAGACTATACGGAATCACCCCCACAACATGCAGTCCGACAGACTATACGGAATCACCCCACAACATGCAGCCTGACAGACTATACGGAATCACCCCCACAACATGCAGCCTGACAGACTATACAGAATCACCCCCACAACATGCAGCCTGACAGACTATACGGAATCACCCCCACAACATGCAGCCCGACAGACTATACGGAATCACCCCACAACATGCAGCCCGACAGACTATACGGAATCACCCCACAACATGCAGCCCGACAGACTATACGGAATCACCCCCCACAACATGCAGCCCGACAGACTATACAGAATCACCCCCCACAACATGCAGCCCGACAGACTATACAGAATCACCCCCACAACATGCAGCCCGACAGACTATACAGAATCACCCCCCACAACATGCAGCCCGACAGACTATACAGAATCACCCCCACAACATGCAGCCCGACAGACTATACAGAATCACCCCCACAACATGCAGCCCGACAGACTATACAGAATCACCCCCACAACATGCAGCCCGACAGACTATACAGAATCACCCCCACAACATGCAGCCCGACAGACTATACAGAATCACCCCCACAACATGCAGCCCGACAGACTATACAGAATCACCCCCACAACATGCAGCCCGACAGACTATACAGAATCACCCCCCACAACATGCAGCCTGTCAGACTATACAGAATCACCCCCCACAACATGCAGCCCGACAGACTATACAGAATCACCCCCCACAACATGCAGCCCGACAGACTATACAGAATCACCCCCCACAACATGCAGCCCGACAGACTATACAGAATCACCCCCACAACATGCAGCCCGACAGACTATACAGAATCACCCCCACAACATGCAGCCTGACAGACTATACAGAATCACCCCCACAACATGCAGCCTGACAGACTATACAGAATCACCCCCACAACATGCAGCCCGACAGACTATACAGAATCACCCCCACCATCTCCTTCTCCTCCACAGCTGCTGCAGCTCCTCATCATACACATCTCAGCTGCTGCAGAACTTTTATAATACACATCTCAGCTGCTGCAGAACATTTATAATACACACCTCAGCTGCTGCAGAACTTTTATAATGCACACCTCAGCTGCTGCAGAACATTTATAATACACACCTCAGCTGCTGCAGAACTTTTATAATGCACACCTCAGCTGCTGCAGAACTTTTATAATGCACACCTCAGCTGCTGCAGAACTTTTATAATGCACACCTCAGCTGCTGCAGAACTTTTATAATGCACACCTCAGCTGCTGCAGAACTTTTATAATGCACACCGCAGCTGCTGCAGAACTTTTATAATGCACACCTCAGCTGCTGCAGAACTTTTATAATGCACACCTCAGCTGCTGCAGAACTTTATAATGCACACCTCAGCTGCTGCAGAACTTTTATAATGCACACCTCAGCTGCTGCAGAACTTTTATAATGCACACCGCAGCTGCTGCAGAACCTCATACACGATCAGGTGTCAGGTAGAGTTGTGACCTGAGTGTTGGTTCAGCCGATCACATTACAGGTCGTCCTATAGATGTTGTATTATTGGGATCAGCTGACGGCTCCGACTAAGATCAGCCGCTAATGAATCACCCGCCGCTCCCTCCAGGTGTAGTGATGTCATCAGGGGGCGGGGCAGCTGTGTTTAACCCTCTACTGAGCTGCCTGCCTCACTGTATCCCAGTATAAAAAGACAATAGACCTGGCAGCAGAACCAGATCGGAAATGGCTGAGTAGAGAACAATAGATATATTCACCTGTCCTACAGTCACCTCTCCCCTCCTGACATGGCTGATAACAGAGAACAATAGATTATATTCACCTGTCCTACAGTCACCTCTCCCCTCCTGACATGGCTGATAACAGAGAACAATAGATTATATTCACCTGTCCTACAGTCACCTCTCCCCTCCTGACATGGCTGATAACAGAGAACAATAGATTATATTCACCTGTCCTACAGTCACCTCTCCCCTCCTGACATGGCTGATAGAGAACAATAGATATATTCACCTGTCCTACAGTCACCTCTCCTCTCCTGACATGGCTGATAACAGAGAACAATAGATTATATTCACCTGTCCTACAGTCACCTCTCCTGACATGGCTGATAACAGAGAACAATAGATATATTCACCTGTCCTACAGTCACCTCTCCTGACATGACTGATAACAGAGAACAATAGATATATTCACCTGTCCTACAGTCACCTCTCCCCTCCTGACATGGCTGATAACAGAGAACAATAGATATATTCACCTGTCCTACAGTCACCTCTCCTCTCCTGACATGGCTGATAACAGAGAACAATAGATATATTCACCTGTCCTACAGTCACCTCTCCTGACATGACTGATAACAGGAGCATTAGATGGTCTTTTTCCCTGCACAAACAGATAAGCGGAGTTAATGGTCTCGTTGTCTGACACCTGATTGGCCGCTCAGTTACTGATGTTTAATAAGTGATACGGGGCCGCGTTCTGCAAGTTAGCAGGGGCCAGTGTCATGTTGGATCTTCCCAGGTCGGCTCCTCGCGTCTCTAAGGTCGTCTCCCCCCCTTCTCCTTGTACCTCTGGGGCCGGCTCCCCCCCCCCTTCTCCTTGTACCTCTGGGGCCGGCTCCCCCCCCCCCCTTCTCCTTGTACCTCTGGGGCCGGCTCCCCCCCCCCCTTCTCCTTGTACCTCTGGGGCCGGCTCCCCCCCCCCTTCTCCTTGTACCTCTGGGGCCGGCTCCCCCCCCCCCTTCTCCTTGTACCTCTGGGGCCGGCTCCCCCCCCCCTTCTCCTTGTACCTCTGGGGCCGGCTCCCCCCCCCCCCTTCTCCTTGTACCTCTGGGGCCGGCTCCCCCCCCCCCTTCTCCTTGTACCTCTGGGGCCGGCTCCCCCCCCCTTCTCCTTGTACCTCTGGGCCGGCTCCCCCCCCCCCTTCTCCTTGTACCTCTGGGCCGGCTCCCCCCCCCTTTCTCCTTGTACCTCTGGGGCTGGCTCCCCCCTTCTTTTTGTACCTCTGGGGTCGGCTCCCCCCCCCCCTTTCTCCTGATGCCCACTTGCCCTTTTCTGGCACATCCTGGGGCTGGATCACTCCCTCTTCGTGCCACTGGGGCTCGCTCACCCATCCTCACTCCTTTTGGGGCTGGCTCACTTTTCTGTCCCTCATCACACCTCTGGGGACGGCTTGCCTTCCTCACTCTAGGGCTGGCCCCCCTCTCTGTGTGCCCCTGGTGCGCTCCCTCCCTCTCATCACACCTCTGGGGCTCGCTCCCCCCCCCCCATCACACCTCTAGGGCTCGCTCCCCCCCCATCACACCTCTAGGGGTCGCCCCCCCCCCCCATCACACCTCTAGGGCTCGCTCCCCCCCCCCATCACACCTCTGGGGCTCGCTCCCCCCCCCCCCCATCGCACCTCTAGGGCTCGCTTCCCCCTCCCTCTCATCACACCTCTAGGCTCGCTTCCCCCCCCCATCACACCTCTGGGGCTCGCTTCCCCCCCCCCAAATCACACCTCTAGGGCTCGCTGCCCCCCCCCCATCACACCTCTAGGGCTCGCTCCCCCCCCCCCAAATCACACCTCTGGGGCTCACTACCCCTCCCTCTCATCACACCTCTAGGGCTCACTCCCCCCCCCCCCCCCAAATCACACCTCTGGGGCTCACTACCCCTCCCTCTCATCACACCTCTGGGGCTCGCTCCCCCCCCCCCCCCCCAATCACACCTCTAGGGCTCGCTCCCCCCCTATCACACCTCTAGGGCTCGCTCCCCCCCTATCACACCTCTGGGGCTGGCTCCCCCCCTATCACACCTCTGGGGCTCGCTCCCCCCCCCCCTCCCAATCACACCTCTAGGGCTGGCTCCCCCCCTATCACACCTCTGGGGCGGGCTCCTTGTGTCTCAGGGTCACTCTCCCCCCCCCTTGCCCTATTCCTTTGTACTGTCCCATTCTGTGGTGGGTGGTGACTTTGCGCCGGTGAAGATGGTGGCACAGTCATGGGATCAATGGTTCTGTGAGTTCTGCCCTGTCCTCCAGGTGTCGTATAACTCGCCGTCGCACTGCGTTATATTGTTACGGACGTCCTGATGGACACGACAGCTGCGCCCGCTCCTGCGTTGCGTCCGGCAGCTGTTGGGTCGGGGGGGGGGGGGGGGGGGTCAGTATATGAGATGTGAGGAGAGATCTAGTGATGGTCGACACCCCTCCCCCACTATAGCGCCGAGCAAGGAGTGGGTGTTAGTTCACCATGGCTTTTTGTCACGTGTCTTGCGTAGGTGGTGATGAGCGCCCCCCGCAGGACATCGCACTTCATCTCTGGACAGGGTGACTGGAGAGGTGTGAGGAGGTGATGAGCGCCCCCTGCAGGACATCGCACTTCATCTCTGGACAGGGTGACTGGAGAGGTGTGAGGAGGTGATGAGCGCCCCCCGCAGGACATCGCTCTTCATCTCTGGACAGGGTGACTGGAGAGGTGTGAGGAGGTGATGAGCGCCCCCCGCAGGACATCGCTCTTCATCTCTGGACAGGGTGACTGGAGAGGTGTGAGGAGGTGATGAGCGCCCCCTGCAGGACATCGCACTTCATCTCTGGACAGGGTGACTGGAGAGGTGTGAGGAGGTGATGAGCGCCCCCCGCAGGACATCGCACTTCATCTCTGGACAGGGTGACTGGAGAGGTGTGAGGAGGTGATGAGCGCCCCCCGCAGGACATCGCTCTTCATCTCTGGACAGGGTGACTGGAGAGGTGTGAGGAGGTGATGAGCGCCCCCCGCAGGACATCGCACTTCATCTCTGGACAGGGTGACTGGAGAGGTGTGAGGAGGTGATGAGCGCCCCCCGCAGGACATCGCACTTCATCTCTGGACAGGGTGACTGGAGAGGTGTGAGGAGGTGATGAGCGCCCCCTGCAGGACATCGCACTTCATCTCTGGACAGGGTGACTGGAGAGGTGTGAGGAGGTGATGAGCGCCCCCCGCAGGACATCGCACTTCATCTCTGGACAGGGTGACTGGAGAGGTGTGAGGAGGTGATGAGCGCCCCCCGCAGGACATCGCTCTTCATCTCTGGACAGGGTGACTGGAGAGGTGTGAGGAGGTGATGAGCGCCCCCCGCAGGACATCGCACTTCATCTCTGGACAGGGTGACTGGAGAGGTGTGAGGTGGTGATGAGCGCCCCCCGCAGGACATCGCACTTCATCTCTGGACAGGGTGACTGGAGAGGTGTGAGGAGGTGGTGAGCGCCCCCCGCAGGACATCGCTCTTCATCTCTGGACAGGGTGACTGGAGAGGTGTGAGGAGGTGGTGAGCGCCCCCCGCAGGACATCGCACTTCATCTCTGGACAGGGTGACTGGAGAGGTGTGAGGTGATGAGCTCCCCCCGCAGGACATCGCACTTCATCTCTGGACAGGGTGACTGGAGAGGTGTGAGGAGGTGATGAGCGCCCCCCGCAGGACATCACTCTTCATCTCTGGACAGGGTGACTGGAGAGGTGTGAGGAGGTGGTGAGCGCCCCCCGCAGGACATCGCACTTCATCTCTGGACAGGGTGACTGGAGAGGTGTGAGGTGATGAGCTCCCCCCGCAGGACATCGCACTTCATCTCTGGACAGGGTGACTGGAGAGGTGTGAGGAGGTGATGAGCGCCCCCCGCAGGACATCGCACTTCATCTCTGGACAGGGTGACTGGAGAGGTGTGAGGAGGTGATGAGCGCCCCCCGCAGGACATCGCTCTTCATCTCTGGACAGGGTGACTGGAGAGGTGTGAGGAGGTGATGAGCGCCCCCCGCAGGACATCGCTCTTCATCTCTGGACAGGGTGACTGGAGAGGTGTGAGGAGGTGATGAGCGCCCCCCGCAGGACATCGCACTTCATCTCTGGACAGGGTGACTGGAGAGGTGTGAGGAGGTGATGAGCGCCCCCCGCAGGACATCGCACTTCATCTCTGGACAGGGTGATTGGAGAGGTGTGAGGAGGTGATGAGCGCCCCCCGCAGGACATCGCACTTCATCTCTGGACAGGGTGACTGGAGAGGTGTGAGGAGGTGATGAGCGCCCCCCGCAGGACATCGCACTTCATCTCTGGACAGGGTGACTGGAGAGGTGTGAGGAGGTGATGAGCGCCCCCCGCAGGACATCGCTCTTCATCTCTGGACAGGGTGACTGGAGGGGTGTGAGGAGGTGATGAGCGCCCCCCGCAGGACATCGCACTTCATCTCTGGACAGGGTGACTGGAGAGGTGTGAGGAGGTGATGAGCGCCCCCCGCAGGACATCGCTCTTCATCTCTGGACAGGGTGACTGGAGAGGTGTGTGGTGATGAGCGCCCCCCCGCAGGACATCGCTCTTCATCTCTGGACAGGGTGACTGGAGAGGTGTGAGGAGGTGATGAGCGCCCCCCGCAGGACATCGCACTTCATCTCTGGACAGGGTGACTGGAGAGGTGTGAGGAGGTGATGAGCGCCCCCCGCAGGACATCGCTCTTCATCTCTGGACAGGGTGACTGGAGAGGTGTGAGGTGATGAGCGCCCCCCGCAGGACATCGCTCTTCATCTCTGGACAGGGTGACTGGAGAGGTGTGAGGAGGTGATGAGCGCCCCCCGCAGGACATCGCTCTTCATCTCTGGACAGGGTGACTGGAGAGGTGTGAGGAGGTGATGAGCGCCCCCCGCAGGACATCGCACTTCATCTCTGGACAGGGTGACTGGAGAGGTGTGAGGAGGTGATGAGCGCCCCCCGCAGGACATCGCACTTCATCTCTGGACAGGGTGACTGGAGAGGTGTGAGGAGGTGATGAGCGCCCCCCGCAGGACATCGCACTTCATCTCTGGACAGGGTGACTGGAGAGGTGTGAGGAGGTGATGAGCGCCCCCCGCAGGACATCGCTCTTCATCTCTGGACAGGGTGACTGGAGAGGTGTGAGGAGGTGATGAGCGCCCCCCGCAGGACATCGCTCTTCATCTCTGGACAGGGTGACTGGAGAGGTGTGAGGAGGTGATGAGCGCCCCCCGCAGGACATCGCTCTTCATCTCTGGACAGGGTGACTGGAGAGGTGTGAGGAGGTGATGAGCGCCCCCCGCAGGACATTGCTCTTCATCTCTGGACAGGGTGACTGGAGAGGTGTGAGGAGGTGATGAGCGCCCCCCGCAGGACATCGCTCTTCATCTCTGGACAGGGTGACTGGAGAGGTGTGAGGAGGTGATGAGCGCCCCCCGCAGGACATTGCTCTTCATCTCTGGACAGGGTGACTGGAGAGGTGTGTGGTGATGAGCGCCCCCCGCAGGACATCGCTCTTCATCTCTGGACAGGGTGACTGGAGAGGTGTGAGGAGGTGATGAGCGCCCCCCGCAGGACATCGCACTTCATCTCTGGACAGGGTGACTGGAGAGGTGTGAGGAGGTGGTGAGCGCCCCCCGCAGGACATCGCTCTTCATCTCTGGACAGGGTGACTGGAGAGGTGTGAGGAGGTGATGAGCGCCCTCCGCAGGACATCGCACTTCATCTCTGGACAGGGTGACTGGAGAGGTGTGAGGAGGTGATGAGCGCCCCCCGCAGGACATCGCTCTTCATCTCTGGACAGGGTGACTGGAGAGGTGTGAGGAGGTGATGAGCGCCCCCCGCAGGACATCGCTCTTCATCTCTGGACAGGGTGACTGGAGAGGTGTGTGGTGATGAGCGCCCCCCGCAGGACATCGCTCTTCATCTCTGGACAGGGTGACTGGAGAGGTGTGAGGAGGTGATGAGCGCCCCCCGCAGGACATCGCTCTTCATCTCTGGACAGGGTGACTGGAGAGGTGTGAGGAGGTGATGAGCGCCCCCCGCAGGACATCGCTCTTCATCTCTGGACAGGGTGACTGGAGAGGTGTGAGGAGGTGATGAGCGCCCCCCGCAGGACATCGCTCTTCATCTCTGGACAGGGTGACTGGAGAGGTGTGTGGTGATGAGCGCCCCCCGCAGGACATCGCTCTTCATCTCTGGACAGGGTGACTGGAGAGGTGTGAGGAGGTGATGAGCGCCCCCCGCAGGACATCGCTCTTCATCTCTGGACAGGGTGACTGGAGAGGTGTGAGGAGGTGATGAGCGCCCCCCGCAGGACATCGCTCTTCATCTCTGGACAGGGTGACTGGAGAGGTGTGAGGAGGTGGTGAGCGCCCCCCGCAGGACATCGCACTTCATCTCTGGACAGGGTGACTGGAGAGGTGTGAGGAGGTGATGAGCGCCCCCCGCAGGACATCGCTCTTCATCTCTGGACAGGGTGACTGGAGAGGTGTGAGGAGGTGGTGAGCGCCCCCCGCAGGACATCGCACTTCATCTCTGGACAGGGTGACTGGAGAGGTGTGAGGAGGTGATGAGCGCCCCCCGCAGGACATCGCTCTTCATCTCTGGACAGGGTGACTGGAGAGGTGTGAGGAGGTGATGAGCGCCCCCCGCAGGACATCGCTCTTCATCTCTGGACAGGGTGACTGGAGAGGTGTGAGGAGGTGGTGAGCGCCCTCCGCAGGACATCGCACTTCATCTCTGGACAGGGTGACTGGAGAGGTGTGAGGAGGTGGTGACGCACTGACGCTGGCACCTTCACCCGGGCACCGCAATGTGATATCCCTACAAGGAAACATCAGCCGCTGCTGGAACGTACTGCGCCGGAGCCTCCCATTAACCCCTGTGTGGCTGAATATTAACCCCCGGCTGCCGCGCCGCCTTGTGATACTTATGGTGAGGTGGAGGAATGTGTGCAGGATTGAAGATTCTCTCAGACCGAGTGCAGCAGATTGGGGGGGGGGGGGGGGGTGTGTGTGTATGTATATATATATATATATATATATATATATATGTGTGTGTGTCCCACCTTGGCCCCATGACCCTGTCCCCAGTCGCTTTGTCCCTCATTAGGGCCATGACCCGGTCCCCAGTCGCTTTGTCCCTCATTAGGGCCATGACCCGGTCCCCAGTCGCTTTGTCCCTCATTAGGGCCATGACCCGGTCCCCAGTCGCTTTGTCCCTCATTAGGGCCATGACCCGGTCCCCAGTCGCTTTGTCCCTCATTAGGGCCATGACCCGGTCCCCAGTCGCTTTGTCCCTCATTAGGGCCATGACCCGGTCCCCAGTCGCTTTGTCCCTCATTAGGGCCATGACCCGGTCCCCAGTCGCTTTGTCCCTCATTAGGGCCATGACCCGGTCCCCAGTCGCTTTGTCCCTCATTAGGGCCATGACCCGGTCCCCAGTCGCTTTGTCCCTCATTAGGGCCATGACCCGGTCCCCAGTCGCTTTGTCCCTCATTAGGGCCATGACCCTGTCCCCAGTCACTGTTTGTCCCACCTTGGCCCCATGACCCTGTCCCCAGTCGCTTTGTCCCTCATTAGGGCCATGACCCGGTCCCCAGTCGCTTTGTCCCTCATTAGGGCCATGACCCGGTCCCCAGTCACTTTGTCCCTCATTAGGGCCATGACCCGGTCCCCAGTCGCTTTGTCCCTCATTAGGGCCATGACCCGGTCCCCAGTCGCTTTGTCCCTCATTAGGGCCATGACCCGGTCCCCAGTCGCTTTGTCCCTCATTAGGGCCATGACCCGGTCCCCAGTCGCTTTGTCCCACCTTGGCCCCATGACCCTGTCCCCAGTCACTGTTTGTCCCACCTTGGCCCCATGACCCTGTCCCCAGTCACTTTGTCCCACATTAGGACCATGACCCGGTCCCCTGCCTCATTCCTTGGACACTTTTTTGGTCAGTATTAACCATGATGTATAGGGGACGCCCCCACTAGACCGGGACACTCTGACCCCGGAGTCTACGCGTCTCTATTGGTCACTGTCGTTCTGTCGGACATTGACGGTGGTTTAATGTTGTGGCTGGTTGGTGTAGATGGCGGCACAGCGCTCCTCTTCTAACACTGCTGCGCCCATCCCTGGAGTTAACCCCTCGGAGCTCAGTGTGGGATCTCCCAGGGCGAGGTCAGGGCTGGCGGGGTGACAGCTCCGCTGTGTCTGGGGCCTGTACAGACACGTTCTGGGAGACATGAAAGCCGCTGGGAAACATATTCCCGTCTGATGTCGCCCTCCTCGCCCCACCCGCCCTTAGATCATCCTCAGCCCCCACCCGGCCCTGAACACGGGGTCACTCCTAGAACTGTACTCCGGGGGCTCCACATCATCATGCGGTGACTTTCTCCTGTGGGATAGTTGCGCCATGTAGGTGTGACACGGCGTCCATCATCACCGCCGCACTGTGTGTCCTGGGCGGCTCCTGGGAGATGAGTGAAAGGACGGGCCCCGGGAGAACCTGTCTGATGGGGCCACCAAGTCTCATGTGGGGTTATGGGCTGTGTGTTCTGGGGCCCTCAGGTCACATGACTGAAGCTTAGGTAGAAGGTTGATGGGGGTGGGGGGGGGGTCTGTGTGGCCCTCAGGTCACATGATGGGGTGCAGGTGTATAGAGGGGTGAAGGTGGGGGGTCTGGGATCCTCAGGTCACATGATGGGGTTCAGGTGTATAGGGGGTGAAGGTGGGGGGGGTCTGGGATCCTCAGGTCACATGATGGGGTTCAGGTGTATAGGGGGTGAAGGTGGGGGGTCTGCGATCCTCAGGTCACATGATGGGGTTCAGGTGTATAGGGGTGAAGGTGGGGGGTCTGTGGATCCTCAGGTCACATGATGGGGTTCAGGTGTATAGGGGTGAAGGTGGGGGGGTGGGTCTGGGATCCTCAGGTCACATGATGGGGTTCAGGTGTATAGGGGGTGAAGGTGGGGGGTCTGGGATCCTCAGGTCACATGATGGGGTTCAGGTGTATAGGGGGTGAAGGTGGGGGGTCTGTGGATCCTCAGGTCACATGATGGGGTTCAGGTGTATAGAGGGGTGAAGGTGGGGGTCTGTGGATCCTCAGGTCACATGATGGGGTTCAGGTGTATAGGGGTGAAGGTGGGGGGTCTGTGGATCCTCAGGTCACATGATGGGGTTCAGGTGTATAGGGGTGAAGGTGGGGGGTCTGTGGATCCTCAGGTCACATGATGGGGTTCAGGTGTATAGAGGGGTGAAGGTGGGGGTCTGTGAATCCTCAGGTCACATGATGGGGTTCAGGTGTATAGGGGTGAAGGTGGGGGGTCTGTGGATCCTCAGGTCACATGATGGGGTTCAGGTGTATAGGGGTGAAGGTGGGGGGTCTGTGGATCCTCAGGTCACATGATGGGGTTCAGGTGTATAGAGGGGTGAAGGTGGGGGGTCTGGGATCCTCAGGTCACATGATGGGGTTCAGGTGTATAGAGGTGAAGGTGGGGGGTCTGGGATCCTCAGGTCACATGATGGGGTTCAGGTGTATAGGGGTGAAGGTGGGGGGTCTGTGGATCCTCAGGTCTCATGATGGGGTTCAGGTGTATAGAGGGGTGAAGGTGGGGGTCTGGGATCCTCAGGTCACATGATGGGGTTCAGGTGTATAGAGGGGTGAAGGTGGGGGGTCTGTGGATCCTCAGGTCACATGATGGGGTTCAGGTGTATAGGGGTGAAGGTGGGGGGTCTGTGGCCCTCAGGTCACATGATGGGGTTCAGGTGTATAGAGGGGTGAAGGTGGGGGTCTGGGATCCTCAGGTCACATGATGGGGTTCAGGTGTATAGGGGTGAAGGTGGGGGGTCTGTGGATCCTCAGGTCACATGACGGGACACAAGTGTATAGGGGTGAAGGTGGGGGGTCTGTGGATCCTCAGGTCACATGATGGGGTTCAGGTGTATAGGGGTGAAGGTGGGGGGTCTGTGGATCCTCAGGTCACATGATGGGGTTCAGGTGTATAGAGGGGTGAAGGTGGGGGGTCTGGGATCCTCAGGTCACATGATGGGGTTCAGGTGTATAGGGGTGAAGGTGGGGGGTCTGTGGATCCTCAGGTCACATGATGGGGTTCAGGTGTATAGGGGTGAATGTGGGGGGTCTGTGGATCCTCAGGTCACATGATGGGGTTCAGGTGTATAGGGGTGAATGTGGGGGGTCTGTGGATCCTCAGGTCACATGATGGGGTTCAGGTGTATAGGGGTGAAGGTGGGGGGGTGGGTCTGGGATCCTCAGGTCACATGATGGGGTTCAGGTGTATAGGGGGTGAAGGTGGGGGGTCTGGGATCCTCAGGTCACATGATGGGGTTCAGGTGTATAGAGGGGTGAAGGTGGGGGTCTGTGAATCCTCAGGTCACATGATGGGGTTCAGGTGTATAGGGGTGAAGGTGGGGGGTCTGTGGATCCTCAGGTCACATGATGGGGTTCAGGTGTATAGAGGGGTGAAGGTGGGGGGTCTGGGATCCTCAGGTCACATGATGGGGTTCAGGTGTATAGGGGTGAAGGTGGGGGGTCTGGGATCCTCAGGTCACATGATGGGGTTCAGGTGTATAGAGGTGAAGGTGGGGGGTCTGGGATCCTCAGGTCACATGATGGGGTTCAGGTGTATAGGGGTGAAGGTGGGGGGTCTGTGGATCCTCAGGTCTCATGATGGGGTTCAGGTGTATAGAGGGGTGAAGGTGGGGGGTCTGTGGATCCTCAGGTCACATGATGGGGTTCAGGTGTATAGAGGGGTGAAGGTGGGGGGTCTGTGGATCCTCAGGTCACATGATGGGGTTCAGGTGTATAGGGGTGAATGTGGGGGGTCTGTGGATCCTCAGGTCACATGATGGGGTTCAGGTGTATAGGGGTGAAGGTGGGGGGGTGGGTCTGGGATCCTCAGGTCACATGATGGGGTTCAGGTGTATAGAGGGGTGAAGGTGGGGGGTCTGGGATCCTCAGGTCACATGATGGGGTTCAGGTGTATAGAGGGGTGAAGGTGGGGGGTCTGTGGATCCTCAGGTCACATGATGGGGTTCAGGTGTATAGAGGGGTGAAGGTGGGGGGTCTGGGATCCTCAGGTCACATGATGGGGTTCAGGTGTATAGAGGGGTGAAGGTGGGGGGGTCTGTGGATCCTCAGGTCACATGACGGGACACAAGTGTATAGGGGGGATTCTGGGAACCTTAGGTCACATGACTGATCTGGTCATTGGTGCCTCCAGTGATTGGATGGTATTCATATGGTTGTCAGTGGGTCCATGTGACCTGTCAGCATTTAGGGGGGGGGGCAGCATTCATTGACAGGAGCGGCGTGCGGCCCAGCAAGGATGGGGTTAACCCTCTGACCTCTGGATGGCATTTTTGTCTCGGGCGAGACAGGACATGACTATGAATAGAACGGCTGTTATCTGGGGTCGACGATTGGTTAATGATGACATCACAGGCCGCGCCAAAGTCTCTGGTCTCGTCTTATAACTCCGGGGCAAATGTTAGAAACACCAAGACGAAGTCAAGTACCGTCCATTATAAACCTATAATAATAATAGTCTGCAGCCTGGCAATGTTCTGCAGTCTTGATGTGGAGCAATGCTCTGCAGAGGCCTAGGAGAGCAATGTTCTGCAGTCATGATGTGGAATAACTTCACATGGTCTAATTATGCAGCATCTGACAATTTGCACAGTTGAAGGGATTAATGTTCTGCAGAGGAGGGTGTAATGCTCTGCATCTTATGTAAGGGAGGGTGTAATGCTCTGCATCTTATGTAGGGGAGGGTGTAATGCTCTGCATCTTGTGGAGGGGAGAGGTGTAATGCTCTGCATCTTGTGGAGGGGAGGGGGTGTAATGCTCTGCCTCCTGGGGAGGGGTGTAATGCTCTGCCTCCTGGGGAGGGGAGGGGTGTAATGCTCTGCCTCCTGGGGAGGGGTGTAATGCTCTGCCTCCTGGGGAGGGGAGGGGTGTAATGCTCTGCCTCCTGGGGAGGGGAGGGGTGTAATGCTCTGCCTCCTGGGGAGGGGAGGGGTGTAATGCTCTGCCTCCTGGGGAGGGGAGGGGTGTAATGCTCTGCCTCCTGGGGAGGGGAGGGGTGGGGTGTAATGCTCTGCCTCCTGGGGAGGGGTGGGGTGGGGTGTAATGCTCTGCCTCCTGGGGAGGGGTGGGGTGTAATGCTCTGCCTCCTGGGGAGGGTTGTAATGCTCTGCCTCCTGGGGAGGGGAGGGGAGGGGTGTAATGCTCTGCCTCCTGGGGAGGGGTGGAGAGTAATGCTCTGCCTCCTGGGGAGGGGAGGGGTGTAATGCTCTGCCTCCTGGGGAGGGGAGGGGTGTAATGCTCTGCCTCCTGGGGAGGGGAGGGGTGTAATGCTCTGCCTCCTGGGGAGGGGAGGGGTGTAATGCTCTGCCTCCTGGGGAGGGGAGGGGTGTAATGCTCTGCCTCCTGGGGAGGGGAGGGGTGTAATGCTCTGCCTCCTGGGGAGGGGTGGGGTGTAGTGCTCTGCCTCCTGGGGAGGGGTGGGGTGTAGTGCTCTGCCTCCTGGGGAGGGGTGGGGTGTAGTGCTCTGCCTCCTGGGGAGGGGTGGGGTGTAGTGCTCTGCCTCCTGGGGAGGGGTGGGGTGTAGTGCTCTGCCTCCTGGGGAGGGGTGGGGTGTAGTGCTCTGCCTCCTGGGGAGGGGTGGGGTGTAGTGCTCTGCCTCCTGGGGAGGGGTGGGGTGTAGTGCTCTGCCTCCTGGGGAGGGGTGGGGTGTAGTGCTCTGCCTCCTGGGGAGGGGTGGGGTGTAGTGCTCTGCCTCCTGGGGAGGGGAGGGGTGTAGTGCTCTGCCTCCTGGGGAGGGGAGGGGTGTAGTGCTCTGCCTCCTGGGGAGGGGAGGGGTGTAGTGCTCTGCCTCCTGGGGAGGGGAGGGGTGTAGTGCTCTGCCTCCTATGTGTGGCAGGCAGTCATGTAGTGCTCCAGTCACATCCAAAGCTGCGTTACTTCTGGGCCCGCCCTTTACTGTGCTGTGATTGGAGGAGGATTTCAGTATGTCATGTGATGTTTTCTTGTCCTGCAGGAGTCGTGCTGGGCCGTGTAGTCCGTGTGCCCTCTGGTCCTCTTCTGCGGGTGGAAGGTACCGATGTTTCCATCTCCTGTAACGTCACTGACTATGAGGGCCCCGTGGAGCAGGACTTTGATTGGACGGTTTCCTCGGGGGCGGGTCCTGCAGTGGCAGTGATCAGCACATGGGACAGCTCGTTCACACACTCCTCCTACAAAGAGCGGGTGAAATCCGGGGCCGTCCAGCTACAGAGGACCGGAAACAGCGAGATCGTCCTCCGACTACAGCGGCTGAAGGCCTCCGACGAGGGCAACTACACCTGCTCCACACCCAGCACCGATGCCACCTACAGCGGCAACTACGAGGCCCACGTCCAGCTGAAAGGTACCACCCCTGCCCAGGGGACTGCTTCTGATCCACAGCAGGGGAGGGGGAGGGGAGCACGGCAGGGGAGGGGGTCCTGTGATGGGGGGCACGGCAGGGGAGGGGTCCTGTGATGGGGGGGCACGGCAGGGGAGGGGTCCTGTGATGGGGGGGCACGGCAGGGGAGGGGGTCCTGTGATGGGGGGCACGGCAGGGGAGGGGTCCTGTGATGGGGGGGCACGGCAGGGGAGGGGTCCTGTGATGGGGGGGCACGGCAGGGGAGGGGTCCTGTGATTGGGGGGGCACGGCAGGGGAGGGGTCCTGTGATTGGGGGGGCACGGCAGGGGAGGGGTCCTGTGATTGGGGGGGCACGGCAGGGGAGGGGTCCTGTGATTGGGGGGGCACGGCAGGGGGAGGGGTCCTGTGATTGGGGGGGCACGGCAGGGGAGGGGTCCTGTGATTGGGGGGGCACGGCAGGGAGGGGTCCTGTGATTGGGGGGGCACGGCAGGGGAGGGGTCCTGTGATTGGGGGGGCACGGCAGGGGAGGGGTCCTGTGATTGGGGGGGCACGGCAGGGGAGGGGTCCTGTGATTGGGGGGGCACGGCAGGGGAGGGGTCCTGTGATTGGGGGGGCACGGCAGGGGGGGCAGGGTCCTGTGATTGGGGGGCACGGCAGGGGGGGCAGGGTCCTGTGATTGGGGGGCACGGCAGGGGGGGGCAGGGTCCTGTGATGGGGGGGCACGGCAGGGGGGGCAGGGTCCTGTGATGGGGGGGCACGGCAGGGAGGGGTCCTGTGATTGGGGGGGCACGGCAGGGGAGGGGTCCTGTGATTGGGGGGGCACGGCAGGGGAGGGGTCCTGTGATTGGGGGGGCACGGCAGGGGAGGGGTCCTGTGATTGGGGGGGCACGGCAGGGGAGGGGGTCCTGTGATTGGGGGGGCACGGCAGGGGTCCTGTGATTGGGGGGGCACGGCAGGGGAGGGGTCCTGTGATTGGGGGGGCACGGCAGGGGGGGCAGGGTCCTGTGATTGGGGGGGCACGGCAGGGGGGGCAGGGTCCTGTGATTGGGGGGCACGGCAGGGGGGGCAGGGTCCTGTGATTGGGGGGCACGGCAGGGGGGGCAGGGTCCTGTGATTGGGGGGCACGGCAGGGGGGGGCAGGGTCCTGTGATTGGGGGGCACGGCAGGGGGGGCAGGGTCCTGTGATTGGGGGTTACGGCAGGGGGGGGCAGGGTCCTGTGATTGGGGGTTACGGCAGGGGGGGCAGGGTCCTGTGATTGGGGGTTACGGCAGGGGGGGCAGGGTCCCTGTGATTGTGAAGGGTTCTGTGTGGTTTTATTTTGTAAAAACCAATTCTTTATTGCACATCTTGTATTGGCCACTAGATGTCAGTGTAACACAGCAGGCTTACTTGGTGCTGTGAAGAGGTATTCTGCAGTGTCCTCTCATTACCACTAGTGGGCACCAGGTTACTGTGTAATCCGCCTATCTTGGCTCCAGCAGCACATCACCCCTCCATTCCTCTCCCCACAGTGATCCCTGATGCCCTACGCCTGAAGGTCCCCCGAGGTCGCCGCTCCAGCCTCCATAACATCACAGAGGGCGGATCCTTCCGGTTACCGTGCTCGGCATCACTTGAAGACTCGGCAACTCACGCCCACCTCTCCCTCACCTGGCAGCGCCAGTCCGGGGCCTCAGTCTCTGAGGTTCTGACACTGACCCACCTGGGACGACTGCATCCTGGCACAAAATACGCAGGCCGCTACAGCGACGGGGAGTTGCGGGTGGACACGGCAGCAGACGACACCTACCAGCTGACCGTGGAGGCTGCTCAGCCATGGGATGCTGGAGAATACAGCTGTGTGGCCCGGACCTGGGTGCAAGGGCCCGATGGCTGGGAGAAGATCCAAGAGAAGGCAGCGGCTGTGGCCCAGGTGGAGGTCCGGCCCATCGGTTAGTAACTGTGGGCTGGTGCTGGGGCCGGGCAGACGTATGCTGGGGGGTGGGGCTGGGCAGACGTATGCTGGGGGGAGCCAGGCAAACGTATGCTGAGGGGGGCCGGGCAGACGTATGCTTGGGGGTGGGGCTGGGCAGACGTATGCTGGGGGGTGGGGCTGGGCAGATGTATGCTGGGGGGTGGGGCTGGGCAGACGTATGCTGAGGGGAGCCGGGCAGACGTATGCTGGGGGGAGCCGGGCAGACGTATGCTGGGGGGGAGCCGGGCAGACGTATGCTGGGGGGGTGGGGCTGGGCAGACGTATGCTGAGGGGAGCCGGGCAGACGTATGCTGGGGGGAGCCGGGCAGACGTATGCTGGGGGGGAGCCGGGCCGACGTATGCTGGGGGGGGGAGCCGGGCCGACGTATGCTGGGGGGGGGGAGCCGGGGCCGACGTATGCTGGGGGGGGAGCCGGGCCGACGTATGCTGGGGGGGGGAGCCGGGCCGACGTATGCTGGGGGGGGAGCCGGGCCGACGTATGCTGGGGGGGGAGCCGGGCCGACGTATGCTGGGGGGGGAGCCGGGCCGACGTATACTGATGGGGCCGGGCATTCACCACCATCTTTTCTTCTCACCTGCAGAGCTGACAGCGTCCATCGTGGAGCCGGCCCTGGTGGTCTCAGAGGGCGCCCCCTTTAACCTGTCCTGTCTGGTATCTGTAGACTCCAGCGTCCCCCTCATCACACGCGTGCGCTGGTTCCATTCTCACTTGGGAGAGCTGCACCATCTGCCTAGCGGGCCGGACCCTGACCAGGAGACCACCGGGACCCACCAGCTGCTGGTGCCACAGGCGTGGGACTCCGGAGATTACACCTGCAGGGCCAGCGCATGGATCCTGCTCAGCAACGGGACGTGGCACCGAGCCGCCGAGGGAACCTCTCCCCCAGTGACAGTGCAGGTGACTCATGATGGTAAGTGCTCACTCACACTCGCTCTTACAGTCTCTCTCAGGCTCAATCCTTCACTCTCTAAGGCTGGGTCCACACTACGTTTTGTCCCATACGGGAGCGCATACGGCAGGAGGGAGCTAAAAGCTCGCGCTCCCGTATGTGACCGTATGCGCTCCCGTATGTCATTCATTTCAATGAGCCGACCGAAGTGAAACGTTCGGTCCGGTCGGCTCATTTTTGCGCCGTATGCGCTTTTACAACCGGACCTAAAACCGTGGTTGACCACAGTTTTAGGTCCGGTTGTAAAAGCGCATACGGCGCAAAAATGAGCCGACCGGACCGAACGTTTCACTTCGGTCGGCTCATTGAAGTGAATGGCATACGGGAGCGCATACGGTCACATACGGGAGCGCGAGCTTTTAGCTCCCTCCTGCCGTATGCGCTCCCGTATGGGACAAAACGTAGTGTGGACCCAGCCTAACTCACTCTCTCACTCATGTGCCTATTAACTGTTCTGCTCTTCCCTCTCCTCTTGCCTCTCCTCCTCTGCTCTTTCCCTCCCCCTCCTCTGCTCTTTCCCTCCCCCCTCCTCTGCTCTTTCCCTCCCCCCCCTCCTCTGCTCTTTCCCTCCCCCCCCCTCCTCTGCTCTTTCCCTCCCCCCC
>NW_026609992.1:0-20870 GCF_029499605.1 Hyla sarda | reverse complement strand
ATATCTGATACGTCCCCTATCTGGGGACCATATATTAAATGGATTTTTGAGAACGGGGGCCGATTTCGAAGCTTGCTTCCGTCGCCCTATGCATTGACCCGATATGGCAGTATCTTCGGGTACAGTGCACCACCCCCTTACAGGGTTAAAAAGAAAGATTCCTACTTTCATTGCTACCTGCTTGCTGGCTAGCCAGCTAGCCAGCCCTGTGGGCCTTGCTGCTGCTGCTGCTGCTGCAGCCAAAAAACAAAAGGTGGTGCTGCTGCTGCTTCTGCTGCTTCTGCTTCTGCTTGTGTCTGGCCGCTGTTGGAGCGTCCAGGCACAGGACTTCTGCTGCTGCTGACTAAATGGCCTCCTTAATTGGATCATTTGAGTAGGCAGCACACCTGTGCAGGTAGGGCATGACATGATAGGCAGCTGCCTTGATAGCGGGTGGGTGCTGAATGTTCCTAATTGACAAAATAAGATTAATGCTTATGAAGAAATATAAAATCTCATCCCTTCCCCAATATCGCGCCACACCCCTACCCCTTAATTCCCTGGTTGAACTTGATGGACATATGTCTTTTTTCGACCGTACTAACTATGTAACTATGTAACATAACATGGGGGGGGGGGTCTCCTGGCTGTTCACACAGGTGTGTCATTGCTGTACATTGACCATGCATTGCTTCTGTGGTATTGCAAAGGCAAAGACAAATGCTTCCAGCCATCCATTGCACTAATGGATTGGTCATCAGCTGGCTGTCTATGTCCCGCATCAATATAGACCAAAGTACAGAGGGTTAGGCTATGCTATTGTGCACCTACCTGATGCATCAGAAGGTGCGAGGCCCTTGCTAAATTCTGTGCACAGACTTTGAGATCTATGCTTTAGACTGTATCTAAACCTGCTCCAACATGGACTGACATTCTGGCCTACTTTCAGCCGATGCGACTTGTCTGTCGCTGAACAGTCGCTTTTTATGTATTCAGCACCTATGTATAATGTTGTAAAAATGCTCTAGAAGCTAAAGTCGCAGAAATGTCACACATATTTGGCCTGCAACTTTCTGTGCGACAAATTCAGACAGGAAAAATCAGTATAAATCCTTAGAAAATTATCCCCCAGTGTCTCCATCTGCTGGCGGTATTGAATAAGCATTGCTGCACTGATGGGGTATGCATTAGACGAAAAAAAAGAAGAAAAAGAAGAATAATACGCCCAGAAAAGAGGCGAAAAGGAGAAAAACGTAAAAAAACGTGAAAAAAAAGTAAGAGGAAGAGAAGGGAAAAAAAGGTGGAAATGGGTTTAAAAGTGATTTCGGCGGAGAAATATATATATATATATATATATATATATATATATATATATATATACGCGCACACACACACATATATATAAACGTATTCTCCGTTGAGATATTGCAGCCGCTGCTGTGTCCAGGCCCAGGAGCCTTAGCACTGTGCTGTGATGTCACTCAATACCACTGACATCACTAGGTGTAAACAACATCTCTCCTTTGCTGTGTATGTGACTATGGAGCTGTTTGGTGATGTCGTCTATTATGGCCTTCATAGAAGCAACAGGAGATTGTTGCATCCATCTAGAACCCTCAGAACTACAGTGCTATGATGTCACTCACTTCCACAGGCCTTGCAGAGTGTAAACAACAACAACCCAGCTTTGTTGTGTATGTAACCATAGGGATTTGTGATGTCACCTAGAACCTTCACAGCAGCGACAGCTTTATGAGGAGCATCAGCACTGCTCTGCCTGAGCAGAACCATCACCGCCATAGGTTGTCAAATAACCCGGATTTAACCCACACAGGTAAGTCCAATGGGGTGCAGGCATGTCCTCTATGCTTACAGCTTCCCGTGGGTGTTGGTTTGATACCGTTTGGGGACAGCCAAGGAGGCATCTGCAGGCAACAAAGGTAGGTGTGTGCTTGTGTGTGTGTTTCCTATGCAGATCCTAAGCCCAGTGTCACATGCAAGTAGGAGGAGTAAGAAGGGTTCCTGGCAAATCCGGGTTATGGATTGCATTTAAAAAGGCCCCGTGGGAGTGCAATGGGCCCCTGTCTTGCTGCTTAGCAATAATGGTATGGGTTTAGGTTCTGCTGTGTGTACTGGTGGTTGACTGCCCCCCAGCCCAGAGTGTGCATGGAAAATTGTCTGGCAGCCTCCCTGACAGCAAGCAGTGATAGTGCCCATGAAGGGGACCTTGTTGGGCCCGCCCCTTTCACGGTTATCGCTTCTCGGCCTTTTGGCTAAGATCAAGTGTAGTATCTGTTCTTATCAGTTTAATATCTGATACGTCCCCTATCTGGGGACCATATATTAAATGGATTTTTGAGAACGTGGGCCGATTTCGAAGCTTGCTTCCGTCGCCCTATGCATTGACCCGATATGGCAGTATCTTCGGGTACAGTGCACCACCCCCTTACAGGGTTAAAAAGAAAGATTCCTACTTTTATTGCTACCTGCTTGCTGGCTAGCCAGCTAGCCAGCCCTGTGGGCCTTGCTGCTGCTGCTGCTGCAGCCAAAAAACAAAAGGTGGTGCTGCTGCTGCTTCTGCTGCTTCTGCTTCTGCTTGTGTCTGGCCCCTGTTGGAGCGTCCAGGCACAGGACTTCTGCTGCTGCTGACTAAATGGCCTCCTTAATTGGATCATTTGAGTAGGCAGCACACCTGTGCAGGTAGGGCATGACATGATAGGCAGCTGCCTTGATAGCGGGTGGGTGCTGAATGTTCCTAATTGACAAAATAAGATTAATGCTTATGAAGAAATATAAAATCTCATCCCTTCCCCAATATCGCGCCACACCCCTACCCCTTAATTCCCTGGTTGAACTTGATGGACATATGTCTTTTTTCGACCGTACTAACTATGTAACTATGTAACATAACATGGGGGGGGGGGTCTCCTGGCTGTTCACACAGGTGTGTCATTGCTGTACATTGACCATGCATTGCTTCTGTGGTATTGCAAAGGCAAAGACAAATGCTTCCAGCCATCCATTGCACTAATGGATTGGTCATCAGCTGGCTGTCTATGTCCCGCATCAATATAGACCAAAGTACAGAGGGTTAGGCTATGCTATTGTGCACCTACCTGATGCATCAGAAGGTGCGAGGCCCTTGCTAAATTCTGTGCACAGACTTTGAGATCTATGCTTTAGACTGTATCTAAACCTGCTCCAACATGGACTGACATTCTGGCCTACTTTCAGCCGATGCGACTTGTCTGTCGCTGAACAGTCGCTTTTTATGTATTCAGCACCTATGTATAATGTTGTAAAAATGCTCTAGAAGCTAAAGTCGCAGAAATGTCACACATATTTGGCCTGCAACTTTCTGTGCGACAAATTCAGACAGGAAAAATCAGTATAAATCCTTAGAAAATTATCCCCCAGTGTCTCCATCTGCTGGCGGTATTGAATAAGCATTGCTGCACTGATGGGGCATGCATTAGACGAAAAAAAAGAAGAAAAAGAAGAATAATACGCCCAGAAAAGAGGTGAAAAGGAGAAAAAGGTAAAAAAACGTGAAAAAAAAGTAAGAGGAAGAGAAGGGAAAAAAAGGAGGTGGAAATGGGTTTAAAAGTGATTTCGGCGGAGAAATATATATATATATATATATATATATATATATATATATATATACGCGCACACACACACATATATATAAACGTATTCTCCGTTGAGATATTGCAGCCGCTGCTGTGTCCAGGCCCAGGAGCCTTAGCACTGTGCTGTGATGTCACTCAATACCACTGACATCACTAGGTGTAAACAACATCTCTCCTTTGCTGTGTATGTGACTATGGAGCTGTTTGGTGATGTCGTCTATTATGGCCTTCATAGAAGCAACAGGAGATTGTTGCATCCATCTAGAACCCTCAGAACTACAGTGCTATGATGTCACTCACTTCCACAGGCCTTGCAGAGTGTAAACAACAACAACCCAGCTTTGTTGTGTATGTAACCATAGGGATTTGTGATGTCACCTAGAACCTTCACAGCAGCGACAGCTTTATGAGGAGCATCAGCACTGCTCTGCCTGAGCAGAACCATCACCGCCATAGGTTGTCAAATAACCCGGATTTAACCCACACAGGTAAGTCCAATGGGGTGCAGGCATGTCCTCTATGCTTACAGCTTCCCGTGGGTGTTGGTTTGATACCGTTTGGGGACAGCCAAGGAGGCATCTGCAGGCAACAAAGGTAGGTGTGTGCTTGTGTGTGTGTTTCCTATGCAGATCCTAAGCCCAGTGTCACATGCAAGTAGGAGGAGTAAGAAGGGTTCCTGGCAAATCCGGGTTATGGATTGCATTTAAAAAGGCCCCGTGGGAGTGCAATGGGCCCCTGTCTTGCTGCTTAGCAATAATGGTATGGGTTTAGGTTCTGCTGTGTGTACTGGTGGTTGACTGCCCCCCAGCCCAGAGTGTGCATGGAAAATTGTCTGGCAGCCTCCCTGACAGCAAGCAGTGATAGTGCCCATGAAGGGGACCTTGTTGGGCCCGCCCCTTTCACGGTTATCGCTTCTCGGCCTTTTGGCTAAGATCAAGTGTAGTATCTGTTCTTATCAGTTTAATATCTGATACGTCCCCTATCTGGGGACCATATATTAAATGGATTTTTGAGAACGGGGGCCGATTTCGAAGCTTGCTTCCGTCGCCCTATGCATTGACCCGATATGGCAGTATCTTCGGGTACAGTGCACCACCCCCTTACAGGGTTAAAAAGAAAGATTCCTACTTCTTTCATTGCTACCTGCTTGCTGGCTAGCCAGCTAGCCAGCCCTGTGGGCCTTGCTGCTGCTGCTGCTGCAGCCAAAAAACAAAAGGTGGTGCTGCTGCTGCTTCTGCTGCTTCTGCTTCTGCTTGTGTCTGGCCCCTGTTGGAGCGTCCAGGCACAGGACTTCTGCTGCTGCTGACTAAATGGCCTCCTTAATTGGATCATTTGAGTAGGCAGCACACCTGTGCAGGTAGGGCATGACATGATAGGCAGCTGCCTTGATAGCGGGTGGGTGCTGAATGTTCCTAATTGACAAAATAAGATTAATGCTTATGAAGAAATATAAAATCTCATCCCTTCCCCAATATCGCGCCACACCCCTACCCCTTAATTCCCTGGTTGAACTTGATGGACATATGTCTTTTTTCGACCGTACTAACTATGTAACTATGTAACATAACATGGGGGGGGGGGGGTCTCCTGGCTGTTCACACAGGTGTGTCATTGCTGTACATTGACCATGCATTGCTTCTGTGGTATTGCAAAGGCAAAGACAAATGCTTCCAGCCATCCATTGCACTAATGGATTGGTCATCAGCTGGCTGTCTATGTCCCGCATCAATATAGACCAAAGTACAGAGGGTTAGGCTATGCTATTGTGCACCTACCTGATGCATCAGAAGGTGCGAGGCCCTTGCTAAATTCTGTGCACAGACTTTGAGATCTATGCTTTAGACTGTATCTAAACCTGCTCCAACATGGACTGACATTCTGGCCTACTTTCAGCCGATGCGACTTGTCTGTCGCTGAACAGTCGCTTTTTATGTATTCAGCACCTATGTATAATGTTGTAAAAATGCTCTAGAAGCTAAAGTCGCAGAAATGTCACACATATTTGGCCTGCAACTTTCTGTGCGACAAATTCAGACAGGAAAAATCAGTATAAATCCTTAGAAAATTATCCCCCAGTGTCTCCATCTGCTGGCGGTATTGAATAAGCATTGCTGCACTGATGGGGTATGCATTAGACGAAAAAAAAGAAGAAAAAGAAGAATAATACGCCCAGAAAAGAGGCGAAAAGGAGAAAAACGTAAAAAAACGTGAAAAAAAAGTAAGAGGAAGAGAAGGGAAAAAAAGGTGGAAATGGGTTTAAAAGTGATTTCGGCGGAGAAATATATATATATATATATATATATATATATATATATATATATATACGCACACACACACATATATATAAACGTATTCTCCGTTGAGATATTGCAGCCGCTGCTGTGTCCAGGCCCAGGAGCCTTAGCACTGTGCTGTGATGTCACTCAATACCACTGACATCACTAGGTGTAAACAACATCTCTCCTTTGCTGTGTATGTGACTATGGAGCTGTTTGGTGATGTCGTCTATTATGGCCTTCATAGAAGCAACAGGAGATTGTTGCATCCATCTAGAACCCTCAGAACTACAGTGCTATGATGTCACTCACTTCCACAGGCCTTGCAGAGTGTAAACAACAACAACCCAGCTTTGTTGTGTATGTAACCATAGGGATTTGTGATGTCACCTAGAACCTTCACAGCAGCGACAGCTTTATGAGGAGCATCAGCACTGCTCTGCCTGAGCAGGAACCATCACCGCCATAGGTTGTCAAATAACCCGGATTTAACCCACACAGGTAAGTCCAATGGGGTGCAGGCATGTCCTCTATGCTTACAGCTTCCCGTGGGTGTTGGTTTGATACCGTTTGGGGACAGCCAAGGAGGCATCTGCAGGCAACAAAGGTAGGTGTGTGCTTGTGTGTGTGTTTCCTATGCAGATCCTAAGCCCAGTGTCACATGCAAGTAGGAGGAGTAAGAAGGGTTCCTGGCAAATCCGGGTTATGGATTGCATTTAAAAAGGCCCCGTGGGAGTGCAATGGGCCCCTGTCTTGCTGCTTAGCAATAATGGTATGGGTTTAGGTTCTGCTGTGTGTACTGGTGGTTGACTGCCCCCCAGCCCAGAGTGTGCATGGAAAATTGTCTGGCAGCCTCCCTGACAGCAAGCAGTGATAGTGCCCATGAAGGGGACCTTGTTGGGCCCGCCCCTTTCACGGTTATCGCTTCTCGGCCTTTTGGCTAAGATCAAGTGTAGTATCTGTTCTTATCAGTTTAATATCTGATACGTCCCCTATCTGGGGACCATATATTAAATGGATTTTTGAGAACGGGGGCCGATTTCGAAGCTTGCTTCCGTCGCCCTATGCATTGACCCGATATGGCAGTATCTTCGGGTACAGTGCACCACCCCCTTACAGGGTTAAAAAGAAAGATTCCTACTTTCATTGCTACCTGCTTGCTGGCTAGCCAGCTAGCCAGCCCTGTGGGCCTTGCTGCTGCTGCTGCTGCAGCCAAAAAACAAAAGGTGGTGCTGCTGCTGCTTCTGCTGCTTCTGCTTCTGCTTGTGTCTGGCCCCTGTTGGAGCGTCCAGGCACAGGACTTCTGCTGCTGCTGACTAAATGGCCTCCTTAATTGGATCATTTGAGTAGGCAGCACACCTGTGCAGGTAGGGCATGACATGATAGGCAGCTGCCTTGATAGCGGGTGGGTGCTGAATGTTCCTAATTGACAAAATAAGATTAATGCTTATGAAGAAATATAAAATCTCATCCCTTCCCCAATATCGCGCCACACCCCTACCCCTTAATTCCCTGGTTGAACTTGATGGACATATGTCTTTTTTCGACCGTACTAACTATGTAACTATGTAACATAACATGGGGGGGGGGGTCTCCTGGCTGTTCACACAGGTGTGTCATTGCTGTACATTGACCATGCATTGCTTCTGTGGTATTGCAAAGGCAAAGACAAATGCTTCCAGCCATCCATTGCACTAATGGATTGGTCATCAGCTGGCTGTCTATGTCCCGCATCAATATAGACCAAAGTACAGAGGGTTAGGCTATGCTATTGTGCACCTACCTGATGCATCAGAAGGTGCGAGGCCCTTGCTAAATTCTGTGCACAGACTTTGAGATCTATGCTTTAGACTGTATCTAAACCTGCTCCAACATGGACTGACATTCTGGCCTACTTTCAGCCGATGCGACTTGTCTGTCGCTGAACAGTCGCTTTTTATGTATTCAGCACCTATGTATAATGTTGTAAAAATGCTCTAGAAGCTAAAGTCGCAGAAATGTCACACATATTTGGCCTGCAACTTTCTGTGCGACAAATTCAGACAGGAAAAATCAGTATAAATCCTTAGAAAATTATCCCCCAGTGTCTCCATCTGCTGGCGGTATTGAATAAGCATTGCTGCACTGATGGGGTATGCATTAGACGAAAAAAAGAAGAAAAAGAAGAATAATACGCCCAGAAAAGAGGCGAAAAGGAGAAAAACGTAAAAAAACGTGAAAAAAAAGTAAGAGGAAGAGAAGGGAAAAAAAGGTGGAAATGGGTTTAAAAGTGATTTCGGCGGAGAAATATATATATATATATATATATATATATATATATATATATATATACGCGCACACACACACATATATATAAACGTATTCTCCGTTGAGATATTGCAGCCGCTGCTGTGTCCAGGCCCAGGAGCCTTAGCACTGTGCTGTGATGTCACTCAATACCACTGACATCACTAGGTGTAAACAACATCTCTCCTTTGCTGTGTATGTGACTATGGAGCTGTTTGGTGATGTCGTCTATTATGGCCTTCATAGAAGCAACAGGAGATTGTTGCATCCATCTAGAACCCTCAGAACTACAGTGCTATGATGTCACTCACTTCCACAGGCCTTGCAGAGTGTAAACAACAACAACCCAGCTTTGTTGTGTATGTAACCATAGGGATTTGTGATGTCACCTAGAACCTTCACAGCAGCGACAGCTTTATGAGGAGCATCAGCACTGCTCTGCCTGAGCAGAACCATCACCGCCATAGGTTGTCAAATAACCCGGATTTAACCCACACAGGTAAGTCCAATGGGGTGCAGGCATGTCCTCTATGCTTACAGCTTCCCGTGGGTGTTGGTTTGATACCGTTTGGGGACAGCCAAGGAGGCATCTGCAGGCAACAAAGGTAGGTGTGTGCTTGTGTGTGTGTTTCCTATGCAGATCCTAAGCCCAGTGTCACATGCAAGTAGGAGGAGTAAGAAGGGTTCCTGGCAAATCCGGGTTATGGATTGCATTTAAAAAGGCCCCGTGGGAGTGCAATGGGCCCCTGTCTTGCTGCTTAGCAATAATGGTATGGGTTTAGGTTCTGCTGTGTGTACTGGTGGTTGACTGCCCCCCAGCCCAGAGTGTGCATGGAAAATTGTCTGGCAGCCTCCCTGACAGCAAGCAGTGATAGTGCCCATGAAGGGGACCTTGTTGGGCCCGCCCCTTTCACGGTTATCGCTTCTCGGCCTTTTGGCTAAGATCAAGTGTAGTATCTGTTCTTATCAGTTTAATATCTGATACGTCCCCTATCTGGGGACCATATATTAAATGGATTTTTGAGAACGGGGGCCGATTTCGAAGCTTGCTTCCGTCGCCCTATGCATTGACCCGATATGGCAGTATCTTCGGGTACAGTGCACCACCCCCTTACAGGGTTAAAAAGAAAGATTCCTACTTTCATTGCTACCTGCTTGCTGGCTAGCCAGCTAGCCAGCCCTGTGGGCCTTGCTGCTGCTGCTGCTGCTGCAGCCAAAAAACAAAAGGTGGTGCTGCTGCTGCTTCTGCTGCTTCTGCTTCTGCTTGTGTCTGGCCGCTGTTGGAGCGTCCAGGCACAGGACTTCTGCTGCTGCTGACTAAATGGCCTCCTTAATTGGATCATTTGAGTAGGCAGCACACCTGTGCAGGTAGGGCATGACATGATAGGCAGCTGCCTTGATAGCGGGTGGGTGCTGAATGTTCCTAATTGACAAAATAAGATTAATGCTTATGAAGAAATATAAAATCTCATCCCTTCCCCAATATCGCGCCACACCCCTACCCCTTAATTCCCTGGTTGAACTTGATGGACATATGTCTTTTTTCGACCGTACTAACTATGTAACTATGTAACATAACATGGGGGGGGGGGTCTCCTGGCTGTTCACACAGGTGTGTCATTGCTGTACATTGACCATGCATTGCTTCTGTGGTATTGCAAAGGCAAAGACAAATGCTTCCAGCCATCCATTGCACTAATGGATTGGTCATCAGCTGGCTGTCTATGTCCCGCATCAATATAGACCAAAGTACAGAGGGTTAGGCTATGCTATTGTGCACCTACCTGATGCATCAGAAGGTGCGAGGCCCTTGCTAAATTCTGTGCACAGACTTTGAGATCTATGCTTTAGACTGTATCTAAACCTGCTCCAACATGGACTGACATTCTGGCCTACTTTCAGCCGATGCGACTTGTCTGTCGCTGAACAGTCGCTTTTTATGTATTCAGCACCTATGTATAATGTTGTAAAAATGCTCTAGAAGCTAAAGTCGCAGAAATGTCACACATATTTGGCCTGCAACTTTCTGTGCGACAAATTCAGACAGGAAAAATCAGTATAAATCCTTAGAAAATTATCCCCCAGTGTCTCCATCTGCTGGCGGTATTGAATAAGCATTGCTGCACTGATGGGGTATGCATTAGACGAAAAAAAAGAAGAAAAAGAAGAATAATACGCCCAGAAAAGAGGCGAAAAGGAGAAAAACGTAAAAAAACGTGAAAAAAAAGTAAGAGGAAGAGAAGGGAAAAAAAGGTGGAAATGGGTTTAAAAGTGATTTCGGCGGAGAAATATATATATATATATATATATATATATATATATATATATATATACGCGCACACACACACATATATATAAACGTATTCTCCGTTGAGATATTGCAGCCGCTGCTGTGTCCAGGCCCAGGAGCCTTAGCACTGTGCTGTGATGTCACTCAATACCACTGACATCACTAGGTGTAAACAACATCTCTCCTTTGCTGTGTATGTGACTATGGAGCTGTTTGGTGATGTCGTCTATTATGGCCTTCATAGAAGCAACAGGAGATTGTTGCATCCATCTAGAACCCTCAGAACTACAGTGCTATGATGTCACTCACTTCCACAGGCCTTGCAGAGTGTAAACAACAACAACCCAGCTTTGTTGTGTATGTAACCATAGGGATTTGTGATGTCACCTAGAACCTTCACAGCAGCGACAGCTTTATGAGGAGCATCAGCACTGCTCTGCCTGAGCAGAACCATCACCGCCATAGGTTGTCAAATAACCCGGATTTAACCCACACAGGTAAGTCCAATGGGGTGCAGGCATGTCCTCTATGCTTACAGCTTCCCGTGGGTGTTGGTTTGATACCGTTTGGGGACAGCCAAGGAGGCATCTGCAGGCAACAAAGGTAGGTGTGTGCTTGTGTGTGTGTTTCCTATGCAGATCCTAAGCCCAGTGTCACATGCAAGTAGGAGGAGTAAGAAGGGTTCCTGGCAAATCCGGGTTATGGATTGCATTTAAAAAGGCCCCGTGGGAGTGCAATGGGCCCCTGTCTTGCTGCTTAGCAATAATGGTATGGGTTTAGGTTCTGCTGTGTGTACTGGTGGTTGACTGCCCCCCAGCCCAGAGTGTGCATGGAAAATTGTCTGGCAGCCTCCCTGACAGCAAGCAGTGATAGTGCCCATGAAGGGGACCTTGTTGGGCCCGCCCCTTTCACGGTTATCGCTTCTCGGCCTTTTGGCTAAGATCAAGTGTAGTATCTGTTCTTATCAGTTTAATATCTGATACGTCCCCTATCTGGGGACCATATATTAAATGGATTTTTGAGAACGTGGGCCGATTTCGAAGCTTGCTTCCGTCGCCCTATGCATTGACCCGATATGGCAGTATCTTCGGGTACAGTGCACCACCCCCTTACAGGGTTAAAAAGAAAGATTCCTACTTTTATTGCTACCTGCTTGCTGGCTAGCCAGCTAGCCAGCCCTGTGGGCCTTGCTGCTGCTGCTGCTGCAGCCAAAAAACAAAAGGTGGTGCTGCTGCTGCTTCTGCTGCTTCTGCTTCTGCTTGTGTCTGGCCCCTGTTGGAGCGTCCAGGCACAGGACTTCTGCTGCTGCTGACTAAATGGCCTCCTTAATTGGATCATTTGAGTAGGCAGCACACCTGTGCAGGTAGGGCATGACATGATAGGCAGCTGCCTTGATAGCGGGTGGGTGCTGAATGTTCCTAATTGACAAAATAAGATTAATGCTTATGAAGAAATATAAAATCTCATCCCTTCCCCAATATCGCGCCACACCCCTACCCCTTAATTCCCTGGTTGAACTTGATGGACATATGTCTTTTTTCGACCGTACTAACTATGTAACTATGTAACATAACATGGGGGGGGGGGTCTCCTGGCTGTTCACACAGGTGTGTCATTGCTGTACATTGACCATGCATTGCTTCTGTGGTATTGCAAAGGCAAAGACAAATGCTTCCAGCCATCCATTGCACTAATGGATTGGTCATCAGCTGGCTGTCTATGTCCCGCATCAATATAGACCAAAGTACAGAGGGTTAGGCTATGCTATTGTGCACCTACCTGATGCATCAGAAGGTGCGAGGCCCTTGCTAAATTCTGTGCACAGACTTTGAGATCTATGCTTTAGACTGTATCTAAACCTGCTCCAACATGGACTGACATTCTGGCCTACTTTCAGCCGATGCGACTTGTCTGTCGCTGAACAGTCGCTTTTTATGTATTCAGCACCTATGTATAATGTTGTAAAAATGCTCTAGAAGCTAAAGTCGCAGAAATGTCACACATATTTGGCCTGCAACTTTCTGTGCGACAAATTCAGACAGGAAAAATCAGTATAAATCCTTAGAAAATTATCCCCCAGTGTCTCCATCTGCTGGCGGTATTGAATAAGCATTGCTGCACTGATGGGGCATGCATTAGACGAAAAAAAAGAAGAAAAAGAAGAATAATACGCCCAGAAAAGAGGTGAAAAGGAGAAAAAGGTAAAAAAACGTGAAAAAAAAGTAAGAGGAAGAGAAGGGAAAAAAAGGAGGTGGAAATGGGTTTAAAAGTGATTTCGGCGGAGAAATATATATATATATATATATATATATATATATATATATATATACGCGCACACACACACATATATATAAACGTATTCTCCGTTGAGATATTGCAGCCGCTGCTGTGTCCAGGCCCAGGAGCCTTAGCACTGTGCTGTGATGTCACTCAATACCACTGACATCACTAGGTGTAAACAACATCTCTCCTTTGCTGTGTATGTGACTATGGAGCTGTTTGGTGATGTCGTCTATTATGGCCTTCATAGAAGCAACAGGAGATTGTTGCATCCATCTAGAACCCTCAGAACTACAGTGCTATGATGTCACTCACTTCCACAGGCCTTGCAGAGTGTAAACAACAACAACCCAGCTTTGTTGTGTATGTAACCATAGGGATTTGTGATGTCACCTAGAACCTTCACAGCAGCGACAGCTTTATGAGGAGCATCAGCACTGCTCTGCCTGAGCAGAACCATCACCGCCATAGGTTGTCAAATAACCCGGATTTAACCCACACAGGTAAGTCCAATGGGGTGCAGGCATGTCCTCTATGCTTACAGCTTCCCGTGGGTGTTGGTTTGATACCGTTTGGGGACAGCCAAGGAGGCATCTGCAGGCAACAAAGGTAGGTGTGTGCTTGTGTGTGTGTTTCCTATGCAGATCCTAAGCCCAGTGTCACATGCAAGTAGGAGGAGTAAGAAGGGTTCCTGGCAAATCCGGGTTATGGATTGCATTTAAAAAGGCCCCGTGGGAGTGCAATGGGCCCCTGTCTTGCTGCTTAGCAATAATGGTATGGGTTTAGGTTCTGCTGTGTGTACTGGTGGTTGACTGCCCCCCAGCCCAGAGTGTGCATGGAAAATTGTCTGGCAGCCTCCCTGACAGCAAGCAGTGATAGTGCCCATGAAGGGGACCTTGTTGGGCCCGCCCCTTTCACGGTTATCGCTTCTCGGCCTTTTGGCTAAGATCAAGTGTAGTATCTGTTCTTATCAGTTTAATATCTGATACGTCCCCTATCTGGGGACCATATATTAAATGGATTTTTGAGAACGGGGGCCGATTTCGAAGCTTGCTTCCGTCGCCCTATGCATTGACCCGATATGGCAGTATCTTCGGGTACAGTGCACCACCCCCTTACAGGGTTAAAAAGAAAGATTCCTACTTTCATTGCTACCTGCTTGCTGGCTAGCCAGCTAGCCAGCCCTGTGGGCCTTGCTGCTGCTGCTGCAGCCAAAAAACAAAAGGTGGTGCTGCTGCTGCTTCTGCTGCTTCTGCTTCTGCTTGTGTCTGGCCCCTGTTGGAGCGTCCAGGCACAGGACTTCTGCTGCTGCTGACTAAATGGCCTCCTTAATTGGATCATTTGAGTAGGCAGCACACCTGTGCAGGTAGGGCATGACATGATAGGCAGCTGCCTTGATAGCGGGTGGGTGCTGAATGTTCCTAATTGACAAAATAAGATTAATGCTTATGAAGAAATATAAAATCTCATCCCTTCCCCAATATCGCGCCACACCCCTACCCCTTAATTCCCTGGTTGAACTTGATGGACATATGTCTTTTTTCGACCGTACTAACTATGTAACTATGTAACATAACATGGGGGGGGGGGTCTCCTGGCTGTTCACACAGGTGTGTCATTGCTGTACATTGACCATGCATTGCTTCTGTGGTATTGCAAAGGCAAAGACAAATGCTTCCAGCCATCCATTGCACTAATGGATTGGTCATCAGCTGGCTGTCTATGTCCCGCATCAATATAGACCAAAGTACAGAGGGTTAGGCTATGCTATTGTGCACCTACCTGATGCATCAGAAGGTGCGAGGCCCTTGCTAAATTCTGTGCACAGACTTTGAGATCTATGCTTTAGACTGTATCTAAACCTGCTCCAACATGGACTGACATTCTGGCCTACTTTCAGCCGATGCGACTTGTCTGTCGCTGAACAGTCGCTTTTTATGTATTCAGCACCTATGTATAATGTTGTAAAAATGCTCTAGAAGCTAAAGTCGCAGAAATGTCACACATATTTGGCCTGCAACTTTCTGTGCGACAAATTCAGACAGGAAAAATCAGTATAAATCCTTAGAAAATTATCCCCCAGTGTCTCCATCTGCTGGCGGTATTGAATAAGCATTGCTGCACTGATGGGGTATGCATTAGACGAAAAAAAAGAAGAAAAAGAAGAATAATACGCCCAGAAAAGAGGCGAAAAGGAGAAAAACGTAAAAAAACGTGAAAAAAAAGTAAGAGGAAGAGAAGGGAAAAAAAGGTGGAAATGGGTTTAAAAGTGATTTCGGCGGAGAAATATATATATATATATATATATATATATATATATATATATATATATACGCGCACACACACACATATATATAAACGTATTCTCCGTTGAGATATTGCAGCCGCTGCTGTGTCCAGGCCCAGGAGCCTTAGCACTGTGCTGTGATGTCACTCAATACCACTGACATCACTAGGTGTAAACAACATCTCTCCTTTGCTGTGTATGTGACTATGGAGCTGTTTGGTGATGTCGTCTATTATGGCCTTCATAGAAGCAACAGGAGATTGTTGCATCCATCTAGAACCCTCAGAACTACAGTGCTATGATGTCACTCACTTCCACAGGCCTTGCAGAGTGTAAACAACAACAACCCAGCTTTGTTGTGTATGTAACCATAGGGATTTGTGATGTCACCTAGAACCTTCACAGCAGCGACAGCTTTATGAGGAGCATCAGCACTGCTCTGCCTGAGCAGAACCATCACCGCCATAGGTTGTCAAATAACCCGGATTTAACCCACACAGGTAAGTCCAATGGGGTGCAGGCATGTCCTCTATGCTTACAGCTTCCCGTGGGTGTTGGTTTGATACCGTTTGGGGACAGCCAAGGAGGCATCTGCAGGCAACAAAGGTAGGTGTGTGCTTGTGTGTGTGTTTCCTATGCAGATCCTAAGCCCAGTGTCACATGCAAGTAGGAGGAGTAAGAAGGGTTCCTGGCAAATCCGGGTTATGGATTGCATTTAAAAAGGCCCCGTGGGAGTGCAATGGGCCCCTGTCTTGCTGCTTAGCAATAATGGTATGGGTTTAGGTTCTGCTGTGTGTACTGGTGGTTGACTGCCCCCCAGCCCAGAGTGTGCATGGAAAATTGTCTGGCAGCCTCCCTGACAGCAAGCAGTGATAGTGCCCATGAAGGGGACCTTGTTGGGCCCGCCCCTTTCACGGTTATCGCTTCTCGGCCTTTTGGCTAAGATCAAGTGTAGTATCTGTTCTTATCAGTTTAATATCTGATACGTCCCCTATCTGGGGACCATATATTAAATGGATTTTTGAGAACGGGGGCCGATTTCGAAGCTTGCTTCCGTCGCCCTATGCATTGACCCGATATGGCAGTATCTTCGGGTACAGTGCACCACCCCCTTACAGGGTTAAAAAGAAAGATTCCTACTTTCATTGCTACCTGCTTGCTGGCTAGCCAGCTAGCCAGCCCTGTGGGCCTTGCTGCTGCTGCTGCTGCTGCAGCCAAAAAACAAAAGGTGGTGCTGCTGCTGCTTCTGCTGCTTCTGCTTCTGCTTGTGTCTGGCCCCTGTTGGAGCGTCCAGGCACAGGACTTCTGCTGCTGCTGACTAAATGGCCTCCTTAATTGGATCATTTGAGTAGGCAGCACACCTGTGCAGGTAGGGCATGACATGATAGGCAGCTGCCTTGATAGCGGGTGGGTGCTGAATGTTCCTAATTGACAAAATAAGATTAATGCTTATGAAGAAATATAAAATCTCATCCCTTCCCCAATATCGCGCCACACCCCTACCCCTTAATTCCCTGGTTGAACTTGATGGACATATGTCTTTTTTCGACCGTACTAACTATGTAACTATGTAACATAACATGGGGGGGGGGGTCTCCTGGCTGTTCACACAGGTGTGTCATTGCTGTACATTGACCATGCATTGCTTCTGTGGTATTGCAAAGGCAAAGACAAATGCTTCCAGCCATCCATTGCACTAATGGATTGGTCATCAGCTGGCTGTCTATGTCCCGCATCAATATAGACCAAAGTACAGAGGGTTAGGCTATGCTATTGTGCACCTACCTGATGCATCAGAAGGTGCGAGGCCCTTGCTAAATTCTGTGCACAGACTTTGAGATCTATGCTTTAGACTGTATCTAAACCTGCTCCAACATGGACTGACATTCTGGCCTACTTTCAGCCGATGCGACTTGTCTGTCGCTGAACAGTCGCTTTTTATGTATTCAGCACCTATGTATAATGTTGTAAAAATGCTCTAGAAGCTAAAGTCGCAGAAATGTCACACATATTTGGCCTGCAACTTTCTGTGCGACAAATTCAGACAGGAAAAATCAGTATAAATCCTTAGAAAATTATCCCCCAGTGTCTCCATCTGCTGGCGGTATTGAATAAGCATTGCTGCACTGATGGGGTATGCATTAGACGAAAAAAAAGAAGAAAAAGAAGAATAATACGCCCAGAAAAGAGGCGAAAAGGAGAAAAACGTAAAAAAACGTGAAAAAAAAGTAAGAGGAAGAGAAGGGAAAAAAAGGTGGAAATGGGTTTAAAAGTGATTTCGGCGGAGAAATATATATATATATATATATATATATATATATATATATATATATACGCGCACACACACACATATATATAAACGTATTCTCCGTTGAGATATTGCAGCCGCTGCTGTGTCCAGGCCCAGGAGCCTTAGCACTGTGCTGTGATGTCACTCAATACCACTGACATCACTAGGTGTAAACAACATCTCTCCTTTGCTGTGTATGTGACTATGGAGCTGTTTGGTGATGTCGTCTATTATGGCCTTCATAGAAGCAACAGGAGATTGTTGCATCCATCTAGAACCCTCAGAACTACAGTGCTATGATGTCACTCACTTCCACAGGCCTTGCAGAGTGTAAACAACAACAACCCAGCTTTGTTGTGTATGTAACCATAGGGATTTGTGATGTCACCTAGAACCTTCACAGCAGCGACAGCTTTATGAGGAGCATCAGCACTGCTCTGCCTGAGCAGAACCATCACCGCCATAGGTTGTCAAATAACCCGGATTTAACCCACACAGGTAAGTCCAATGGGGTGCAGGCATGTCCTCTATGCTTACAGCTTCCCGTGGGTGTTGGTTTGATACCGTTTGGGGACAGCCAAGGAGGCATCTGCAGGCAACAAAGGTAGGTGTGTGCTTGTGTGTGTGTTTCCTATGCAGATCCTAAGCCCAGTGTCACATGCAAGTAGGAGGAGTAAGAAGGGTTCCTGGCAAATCCGGGTTATGGATTGCATTTAAAAAGGCCCCGTGGGAGTGCAATGGGCCCCTGTCTTGCTGCTTAGCAATAATGGTATGGGTTTAGGTTCTGCTGTGTGTACTGGTGGTTGACTGCCCCCCAGCCCAGAGTGTGCATGGAAAATTGTCTGGCAGCCTCCCTGACAGCAAGCAGTGATAGTGCCCATGAAGGGGACCTTGTTGGGCCCGCCCCTTTCACGGTTATCGCTTCTCGGCCTTTTGGCTAAGATCAAGTGTAGTATCTGTTCTTATCAGTTTAATATCTGATACGTCCCCTATCTGGGGACCATATATTAAATGGATTTTTGAGAACGGGGGCCGATTTCGAAGCTTGCTTCCGTCGCCCTATGCATTGACCCGATATGGCAGTATCTTCGGGTACAGTGCACCACCCCCTTACAGGGTTAAAAAGAAAGATTCCTACTTTCATTGCTACCTGCTTGCTGGCTAGCCAGCTAGCCAGCCCTGTGGGCCTTGCTGCTGCTGCTGCTGCTGCAGCCAAAAAACAAAAGGTGGTGCTGCTGCTGCTTCTGCTGCTTCTGCTTCTGCTTGTGTCTGGCCGCTGTTGGAGCGTCCAGGCACAGGACTTCTGCTGCTGCTGACTAAATGGCCTCCTTAATTGGATCATTTGAGTAGGCAGCACACCTGTGCAGGTAGGGCATGACATGATAGGCAGCTGCCTTGATAGCGGGTGGGTGCTGAATGTTCCTAATTGACAAAATAAGATTAATGCTTATGAAGAAATATAAAATCTCATCCCTTCCCCAATATCGCGCCACACCCCTACCCCTTAATTCCCTGGTTGAACTTGATGGACATATGTCTTTTTTCGACCGTACTAACTATGTAACTATGTAACATAACATGGGGGGGGGGGGTCTCCTGGCTGTTCACACAGGTGTGTCATTGCTGTACATTGACCATGCATTGCTTCTGTGGTATTGCAAAGGCAAAGACAAATGCTTCCAGCCATCCATTGCACTAATGGATTGGTCATCAGCTGGCTGTCTATGTCCCGCATCAATATAGACCAAAGTACAGAGGGTTAGGCTATGCTATTGTGCACCTACCTGATGCATCAGAAGGTGCGAGGCCCTTGCTAAATTCTGTGCACAGACTTTGAGATCTATGCTTTAGACTGTATCTAAACCTGCTCCAACATGGACTGACATTCTGGCCTACTTTCAGCCGATGCGACTTGTCTGTCGCTGAACAGTCGCTTTTTATGTATTCAGCACCTATGTATAATGTTGTAAAAATGCTCTAGAAGCTAAAGTCGCAGAAATGTCACACATATTTGGCCTGCAACTTTCTGTGCGACAAATTCAGACAGGAAAAATCAGTATAAATCCTTAGAAAATTATCCCCCAGTGTCTCCATCTGCTGGCGGTATTGAATAAGCATTGCTGCACTGATGGGGTATGCATTAGACGAAAAAAAAGAAGAAAAAGAAGAATAATACGCCCAGAAAAGAGGCGAAAAGGAGAAAAACGTAAAAAAACGTGAAAAAAAAGTAAGAGGAAGAGAAGGGAAAAAAAGGTGGAAATGGGTTTAAAAGTGATTTCGGCGGAGAAATATATATATATATATATATATATATATATATATATATATATATACGCGCACACACACACATATATATAAACGTATTCTCCGTTGAGATATTGCAGCCGCTGCTGTGTCCAGGCCCAGGAGCCTTAGCACTGTGCTGTGATGTCACTCAATACCACTGACATCACTAGGTGTAAACAACATCTCTCCTTTGCTGTGTATGTGACTATGGAGCTGTTTGGTGATGTCGTCTATTATGGCCTTCATAGAAGCAACAGGAGATTGTTGCATCCATCTAGAACCCTCAGAACTACAGTGCTATGATGTCACTCACTTCCACAGGCCTTGCAGAGTGTAAACAACAACAACCCAGCTTTGTTGTGTATGTAACCATAGGGATTTGTGATGTCACCTAGAACCTTCACAGCAGCGACAGCTTTATGAGGAGCATCAGCACTGCTCTGCCTGAGCAGAACCATCACCGCCATAGGTTGTCAAATAACCCGGATTTAACCCACACAGGTAAGTCCAATGGGGTGCAGGCATGTCCTCTATGCTTACAGCTTCCCGTGGGTGTTGGTTTGATACCGTTTGGGGACAGCCAAGGAGGCATCTGCAGGCAACAAAGGTAGGTGTGTGCTTGTGTGTGTGTTTCCTATGCAGATCCTAAGCCCAGTGTCACATGCAAGTAGGAGGAGTAAGAAGGGTTCCTGGCAAATCCGGGTTATGGATTGCATTTAAAAAGGCCCCGTGGGAGTGCAATGGGCCCCTGTCTTGCTGCTTAGCAATAATGGTATGGGTTTAGGTTCTGCTGTGTGTACTGGTGGTTGACTGCCCCCCAGCCCAGAGTGTGCATGGAAAATTGTCTGGCAGCCTCCCTGACAGCAAGCAGTGATAGTGCCCATGAAGGGGACCTTGTTGGGCCCGCCCCTTTCACGGTTATCGCTTCTCGGCCTTTTGGCTAAGATCAAGTGTAGTATCTGTTCTTATCAGTTTAATATCTGATACGTCCCCTATCTGGGGACCATATATTAAATGGATTTTTGAGAACGTGGGCCGATTTCGAAGCTTGCTTCCGTCGCCCTATGCATTGACCCGATATGGCAGTATCTTCGGGTACAGTGCACCACCCCCTTACAGGGTTAAAAAGAAAGATTCCTACTTTTATTGCTACCTGCTTGCTGGCTAGCCAGCTAGCCAGCCCTGTGGGCCTTGCTGCTGCTGCTGCTGCAGCCAAAAAACAAAAGGTGGTGCTGCTGCTGCTTCTGCTGCTTCTGCTTCTGCT
>NW_026609991.1:0-20875 GCF_029499605.1 Hyla sarda | reverse complement strand
GGGAGCATTGTCCTCTATTGGAGGTGTTTAGACCCATAATGGGTGTGTTTTGTCCCCTAATGGGTGTGTTTTGTCCCCTAATGGGAGTGTTTTGTCCCCTATTGGGTGTGTCCGCATCCGCTATTGGGAGTGTCCCCTATTCGGAGGGTGCAAATACATTAAGTCTTATGGGACTCTAGCGAGGGCCTGGCGCATACGCAGTTACACTGCGCAGAGCGCTCTCCAGGGACGCACAGCTCTGAGCTGCATAAAATCTTCAAGTGCAAGCGCTCTGGGGGCATGTGAAGAAGGTGAATATGCAAACAACGGGGGCGGGCATAGGCCCCTTCTTCCGGGACCCAAAGAAATATGGACACAAGGGGGACCGCCTTCAAAGCGCTGCTGTTACGCCGAGCGCTCCGGGTCCCCGTTCCTCCCCGGAGCGCTCGCCTCATCCTCTTTGCTGCAGCGCCCCGGTCAGATCCACTGACCGGGTGCGCTGCGGTCCCGCCTCCAGCCGGGATGCGATTCGCGATGCGGGTGGCGCCCGCTCGCGATACGCACCCCGGTCCCCGTACCTGACTCGCTCTCCGTCGGTCCTGTCCCGGCGCGCGCGGCCCCGCTCCCTAGGGCGCGCGCGCGCCGGGTCTCTGCGATTTAAAGGGCCAGTGCACCTATGATGGTGCCTGGCCCAATCTTCCAATTAGCTTAATTAGTTTCCACCTGTGCACTTCCCTATATCACCTCACTTCCCCTGCACTCCCTTGCCGGATCTTGTTGCACTTGTGCCTAGTGAAAGCGTTCCCTTGTTTGTTCCTAGCCCGTGTTCCTGACCTCCTGCCGTTGCCCCTGACTACGATCCTTGCCGCCTGCCCCCGACCTTCTGCTACGTCCGACCTTGCTTCTGCCTACTCCCTTGTACCTCGCCTATCTTCAGCAGTCAGAGAGGTGAGCCGTTGCTAGTGGATACGACCTGGTCACTACCGCCGCAGCAAGACCATCCCGCTTTGCGGCGGGCTCTGGTGAAAACCAGTAGTGACTTAGAACCGGTCCACTAGCACGGTCCTCGCCATCCCTCTCTGGCACAGAGGATCCACCTCCTGCCAGCCGGCATCGTGACAGTAGATCCGGCCATGGATCCCGCTGAAGTTCCTCTGCCAGTTGTCGCCGACCTCACCACGGTGATTGCCCAGCAAGCCCAACAGATTGCCCAGCAAGCCCAACGGATTGCCCAGCGAAATCACCAGCTGGCATACTTGACCACCGTGACACTGCAACTTCAGTCACAGATACAGCAGCTGCTGCCACAGACACAGCAGCTACAACAACCATCTCCTCCGCCGGCTCCTGCAACTCCTCCGCAGCAACCGGCCGCTCCTAACCCCTGCTTGTCCCTGCCGGACAAATTTGATGGGGTCCGCAATGATCCTGCCACAGCCACAGTCCAGTCCTACTTCGCTGAGGTCCGTGGTGTCTTCGAGGAGCCTGCCCGAGCCTCTTCTGCCAAGACTGCCCTGCTGAACCTGGTCCAGGGTGTTTCTTCCGTTGGCGAGTACGCCATTCAGTTCCGTGCTCTTGCTTCCGAGTTGTCCTGCAATAGTGAGATTCTCTGCGCGACCTTTAAAAAAGGCCTATCCAGCAACATTAAAGATGTTCTGGCCGCACGAGAAACTCCTGCTAACCTGCATGAACTCATTCATCTTGCCACTCGCATTGACATGCGTTCTTCCGGATGGCGTCTGGAGCTCCGCCTGGATATGGACTTTGTTCGCACGAGGCGTTTTTTCTCCCCGGCTCCTCTCTCCTCTGGTCCTCTGCAATCCGTTCCTGTGCTTCTCGCCGCGGAGGCTATGCAAGTTGACCGGTCTCGCTTGACACCTCAAGAGAGGACACGACGCCGCATGGAGAATCTTTGCCTGTACTATGCCGGTACCGAACACTTCCTGAAGGATTGTCCTATCCGTCCTCCCCGCCTGGAAAGACGTACGCTGACTCCGCACAAAGGTGACACAGTTCTTGATGTCAACTCTGCTTCTCCACGCCTTACTGTGCCTGTGCGGATATCTGCCTCTACCTTCTCCTTCTCTACTATGGTCTTCTTGGATTCCGGATCTGCAGGAAAAATTTTTTTGGCCTCTCTTATCAACAGGTTTTACGTCCCTGTGACCAGTCTCGCCAGACCCCTCTACATCTATTGTATTAACAATAAAAGATTGGACTGTCTCATGCGTTTCCGCACAGAACCCCTCCTAATGTGCATCGGACCTCATCACGGAAAAATTGACTTTTTTTTTCCTCAGGTTCTTTGGCCCCAAGAAGAGGGGGAGACCCAAGGGGGGGGGTACTGTTACGCCGAGCGCTCCGGGTCCCCGTTCCTCCCCGGAGCGCTCGCCTCATCCTCTTTGCTGCAGCGCCCCGGTCAGATCCACTGACCGGGTGCGCTGCGGTCCCGCCTCCAGCCGGGATGCGATTCGCGATGCGGGTGGCGCCCGCTCGCGATACGCACCCCGGTCCCCGCACCTGACTCGCTCTCCGTCGGTCCTGTCCCGGCGCGCGCGGCCCCGCACCCTAGGGCGCGCGCGCGCCGGGTCTCTGCGATTTAAAGGGCCAGTGCACCTATGATGGTGCCTGGCCCAATCTTCCAATTAGCTTAATTAGTTTCCACCTGTGCACTTCCCTATATCACCTCACTTCCCCTGCACTCCCTTGCCGGATCTTGTTGCACTTGTGCCTAGTGAAAGCGTTCCCTTGTTTGTTCCTAGCCCGTGTTCCTGACCTCCTGCCGTTGCCCCTGACTACGATCCTTGCCGCCTGCCCCCGACCTTCTGCTACGTCCGACCTTGCTTCTGCCTACTCCCTTGTACCTCGCCTATCTTCAGCAGTCAGAGAGGTGAGCCGTTGCTAGTGGATACGACCTGGTCACTACCGCCGCAGCAAGACCATCCCGCTTTGCGGCGGGCTCTGGTGAAAACCAGTAGTGACTTAGAACCGGTCCACTAGCACGGTCCTCGCCATCCCTCTCTGGCACAGAGGATCCACCTCCTGCCAGCCGGCATCGTGACAGCTGCTACAGAGAGGTCAAACAGAAATTTAGCAGGGAGAACTCAGCAGCCAGGACACACACTAATGTAAGTGATCCCTTGTTGGACTCCAGTTCACCCACACTATCACCCATGTAGGAATGATGTCACTAGGTGAGCCTAATTTTGTAGACTGATATTCCAGGACAACTTTTATGATGTGTGTGAACCAATGAACCAAGCCAAATTTTGGCTCATCCATACCTGTAAGTTATAGATCGCTATTCATTTTTTTCTTGTAAATTTTTTTTTTTAAACTTGCCAATACTCTAAAATGGCGGCAAAATAGGAGTCAGAGTCAGTGACACAGAAGTAATGTTTAAAGGGGTACTACGGTGGAAACCTTTTTTAAATTAACTGGTGCCAGAAAGTTAAACATGGTATGAGTAAGGCCGGGTGCTGCCGGCCGAAACGCGTCACTGCCATGTTCGTCTTGTGTTCTGTGTGCAATATTGAATAAACCGCACCTTCTGCATCTAGTACTGCGCTGGATTTGCTCTTCTTTCCATACTCTACAAAAGGGGAAGTCCGCACCAGTCCGTGTCCCAGCTGGTCTACGTCGGGTGAGCTGACCCACTCTGCTTTCTTGCAGAAAGTTAAACAGATTTGTAAATTACTTCTATTAAAAAATCTTAATCCCTCCAGTACTTATTAGCTGCTGAATACTACAGAGGATATTATTTTCTTTTTTGAACACAGAGCTCTCTGCTGAATCACGAGCACAGTGCTCTCTGCTGACACCTCTGTCCATTTTAAGAACCTAGGAGAAAATCCCCATAGCAAACATATGCTGCTCTGGACAGTTCCTAAAATGGACAGAGATGTCAGGAGAGAGCACTGTGCTCGTGATATCAGCAGAGAACACTGTGTTCCAAAAAGAAAAAAAAATTATCTGTAGTATTCAGCAGCTAATAAGCACTGGAAGGATTTAGATTTTTTTAATAGAAGTAATTTACAAATCTGTTTCACTTTCTGGCACCAGTTGATAAAAAAAAAAAAATAGTTTTCCACCGGAGTACCCCTTTAAGCAGGGTTATTCCTGTCTTTATTTATCTGTAGGAAAACAAATACAGCTTCACACAAAAATAAATCCTGCTTGTCCAGCGCTACCTTCTCAAATCTCTTCCCTGTCTATACAGGTGGCTTGCTACCAGCCACGCAACACAACAGTCACCAAATGTGGCCTTCAGACAGGGTATAATGTCTCCTTTTTGAGGCTGCGAACCTCTGGATTCAAACTCTCATCAGTCATGCAGGTTCCTCAGGATACACCGGGTTATAGTGCGGGTGAACAGGAGACCGATGCGGGGTCTCGGACTGCTATACCTACCTGCAGTCCGGATTTAAATATTCATAAGCGCTGGTCACATGAGTGTTTGTGCCTACATAGCGCTCACGTGATCAGCACTTATGAATATTAATATCTAGCCGGCGGGCCCGTCTCAAAGTGCAAGTCAGCGCTGGAAGAGGGGGACCTTCTGGGGATCGGGGCTCCAAACTGCAGGTAGGTATAGCAGTCCGAGACCCTGCATCGGTCTCCTGTTCACTGGCACTATAACCTGGTGTTTTGGATTATAGTGGGGGTGAACGGGTGACTGTTTTCCTTTAAGGCCCAATGACAGGACTTTATTCAACTGACCTGGATAGCATGCGGCGAGCAGGTACAACTGTACAAGAAGATTTAGATGAATTACTCGCGACCACCACGTTCGGGTCTTCTTGAAACTTTGCTTTTTATTCATATGTTCTTTTCGGAATCATAACAATTTCTTATCAAGATGCATGGGGCACGATGGGTTACATCCCAAGTGGGCAAGATGACAAATGCCTCCGCTCCAGCCTGAAAAATAAAATAAAAATTGTAGAAACATTTGTGGAAAAAGGATATAAAAAATGTGAAGTTGAAAAAATCGCAGAGGAAGTTGGAAAAACACCCAGGAAAAACTTCAGACAGAGATCAGAAAAAATAAGTAAAATGGATAGAATAATGTACACTGGTAGATTTCATAAACGTTCTGAAATATTACAAAATATGATAAAAAAATATTGAGAGCAGATCCAAAATATGGAAAATTATTTAAAGATCTACCTATGTTTGCCTTCAAAAAGGGTAAAGCTATTGGAGATAGGCTCATAAGAAGTGATATAAAACCTAAAAAAAGGAAAAAACAAGATTTCAGGGCTACAAAAAAGAAAGGGACATATCCATGTCTATCATGTTCCCAATATCATAGTATCATAAGAAGTGATTGTATATATCATCCTACAAAAGGTACTAAAATAAAAAATAAAAGTTTTTATTGCTGTCTGGGTTCCAATGTGATATACCTATAAAAATGTCCATGTGGTAAAGACTATGGGGGAGATTTATCAAAACCTGTGCAGAGGAAGAGTGGTGCAGTTGCCCATAGCAACCAATCAGATTGCTTCTTTCATTTTCCACAGGCCTCTTTAGAGGCCTGTGGAAAATGAAAGAAGCGATCTGATTGGTTGCTATGGGCAACTGCACCACTCATCCTCTGCACAGGTTTTGATAAATCTCCCCCTATGTCGGTCAGAAATCTAAATGAGGATTGGTGAACATAAATCTATGATAAGACGGTATTCACACTTGGAACCAGAGGGAATGAAAGAAACGCAATATGGAGAAACTAGTGCAGCACGACACTTTAAAGGGGTACTCCCATAGGCTTGCATTGAGGGGGTGGAGCGTGACGTCACACGGGGCGGGGTGGAGGCGTGACGTCACAATGCTCCGTCCCCGTGATCGCCAGTAACCAGATCCTGAGCGAACACACTCCAGGGACTGATTATAACGGGGTGCTGCGTGCAAGATAGGATAGGGGATAAGATGTCTTAGTGCCGGAGTACCCCTTTAAAGGGGTTCTCCGGTGCTTATACATCTTATCCCCTATCCAAAGGATAGGGGATAAGATGCCTGATCGCGGGAGTCCCGCCGCTGGGGACCCCCGGGATCTTGCACGCGGCACCCCGTTTGTAATCAGTCCCCGGAGCGTCTTCGCTCCGGGTCTGATTACTGCCGACCACAAGGCCGGCGGCGTGTGACGTCACGCTCCTCCCCTCAATGCAAGCCTACGCGAGGGGGCATGATAGCTGTCACGCCCCCTCCCGTAGGCTTGCATTGAGGGGCGGAGGCGTGACGTCACACGCCGCCGACCTTGTGGTCGTCGGTAATCAGACCCGGAGCGAACACGCTCCGGGCACTGATTCTAATGGGGTGCGGCGTGCAATATCACGGGGGTCCCCAGCGGCGGGTCCCCCGCCATCAGGCATCTTATCCCACTATCCTGTGGATAGGGCATAAGATGTCTTAGCGCCGGAGTACCCCTTTAAACAATTTGGACACACTACAACAGATCTCAGATGGCAGATAATAGAAGAAGTTGAAAGGAGAACAAATAAAGAAGAAAAAAAAAAAAAAAGCATTATTGAGGCGTGAGGCATATTGGATTACGGAGTTAGCGACAATCGAACCGAAAGGAATGAATGAAATGTGCAGATATAAGGGATTGTTCAGAGTATCTGAGGTTATATATAAAAAATGCCCGGCGTTACATATATATAAGAGTTATATATTAATGCAACAAGCGCTGAAAGAGTTAAACTTTTGTAGCATACCAGTGTAATTAACCCAGCTCAGACTCCTCCACTGTGCGCATGATTAAGGGGTGGTTCCCGTAAATAGCGCGGCAGGCTGCTGGAGCGGAGGCATTTGTCATCTTGCCCACTTGGGATGTAACCCATCGTACCCCATGCATCTCTATAAGAAATTGTCATGATTCCGAAAAGAACATATGAATAAAAAGCAAAGTTTCAAGAAGACCCGAACGTGGTGGTCGTGAGTAATTCATCTAAATCTTCTTGTACAGTTGTACCTGCTCGCCGCATGCTATCCAGGTCAGTTGAATATACAGTGGTCCCTCAACATACGAAGGTAATCCGTTCCAAATGGACCATCGCATGTTGAAACCATCGCATGTTGAGGGATCCGTGCAATGTAAAGTATAGGACAGTGGTCTACAATCTGCGGACCTCCAGATGTTGCAAAACTACAACACCCAGCATGCCCGGACAGCCAACGGCTGTCCGGGCATGCTGGGTGTTGTAGTTTTGCAACATCTGGACGTCCGCAGTAGAGATGAGCGAACTTACAGTAAATTCGATTCCTCACGAACTTCTCGGCTCGGCGGTTGATGACTTTTCCTGCGTAAATTAGTTCAGCTTTCCGGTGCTCCGGTGGGCTGGAAAAGGTGGATACATTCCTAGGAAAGAGTCTCCTAGGACTGTATCCACCTTTTCCAGCCCATCGGAGCACCGGAAAGCTGAACTAATTTACGCAGTATAAGTTATCAACCGCCGAGCCGAGAAGTTCGTGACAAATCGAATTTACTGTAAGTTCGCTCATCTCTAGACCGCAGATTGAAGACCACTGGTATTGGAGGTTATACTCACCTGTCCCCGCCGCTCTGGACCGTCACCGCTCGTCACCGCTGCCCAGGATGTCGCCGTTCATCGCTGTTGCCGTGTCCCCGGGGTGTCCCCGACGCTCCGGTAAGGCCTCTTCTTCCCCGGCATCCTCGCTCTCCGTTGCCGCCATCACGTCGCTCCGCACGCCGCTCCTATTGGATGACGGGATGGCGTGCGCAGCGACGTGATGACAACGATGGAGAGCGCCGACGATGCAGGGGATCCCGAAGAGGACGCGCCGGAGCCCCGAGGACAGGTAAGTGATCGTCAGCGGACCACACGGGGCACCGTAAACGGCTATCCGGCGGCAGCTGAAGCAGTCTGCGCTGCCGGATAGCCGTTTATGCGATGGCCCCGACATACAAAAGCATCGTATGTTGATACTGCCTTCAACATGTGATGAGAGGCCATCGTATGTTGAAATGATCGTATGTCGGGGCCATCGTAGGTCGAGGGGTCACTGTAGTTGGCAATGGTGGTGAATAGAGATGAGCGAACTTACAGTAAATTCGATTCGTCACGAAGTTCTCGGCTCGGCAGTTGATGACTTTTCCTGCATAAATTAGTTCAGCTTTCCGGTGCTCCGGTGGGCTGGAAAAGGTGGATACAATCCTAGGAGACTCTTTCCTAGGAATGTATCCACCTTTTCCATCCCACCGGAGCACCTGAAGGCTGAACTAATTTACGCAGGAAAAGTCATCAACTGCCGAGCCGAGAAGTTCGTGACTAATTGAATTTACTGTAAGTTCGCTCATCTCTAGTGGTGAACGATAGCACCACTTACCTGTGATGGACTTGGTATACATATATCAGTATTACCTATATACCATCGTAACCTTTTGTTGTTGAATCCGATGACAGGACTTACCAAAGTTCCTAGCAAGGGATATAACTATTTCTGGCTTTTCCATATCTCACCTCGCTTCGTCATGGATGGGAAATGCGCTTCCTGAAACCTGATATCCACAAATGCCAGGTATTAGGGAAATATAGCAATCCCCGACCAATCCTGTCACTCTTGTTTCACAATGCATTTTTGTCCAGTATTTCAGCCAGTTTCCAAAAACATCAAAAAGGATTTAAAGGGGTACTCCAGTGGAAAACAATTATTGTTATTTAATTATTTTCCAAATCGTCTGGTGCCAGAAAGTTAAACAAATTTGTAAATTACTTCTATTTAAAAATATTAAAGGGGTATTCCAGGCCAAAACTTTTTTTTTATATATCAACTGGCTCCGGAAAGTTAAACAGATTTGTAAATTACTTCTATTAAAAAATCTTAATCCTTCCAATAGTTATTAGCTTCTGAAGTTGAGTTGTTTTTTTCTGTCTAACTGCTCTCTGATGACTCACGTCCCGGTGGCTGTGCAGTTCCTATGGGGATATTCTCCCATCATGCACAGCTCCCGGGACGTGACATCATCATTGAGCAGTTAGACAGAAAACTTTAGAAGCTAATAACTATTGGAAGGATTAAGATTTTTTAATAGAAGTAATTTACAAATCTGTTTAACTTTCCGGAACCAGTTGATAGATATAAAAAAAGGTTTTGCCTGGAATACCCCTTTAATCCTACCATTACTTATCAGCTGCTGTATGCTCCACAGGAAGTTCTTTTCTTTTTGAAGTTCTTTTCTGTCTGACCACAGTGCTCTCGGTTGACACCTCTGTCCAGAGCAGGACAGGTTTGCTATGGGGGTTTGCTCCTACTCTGGACAGTTCCTGACATGGACAGAGGTGTCAGCCGAGAACACTGAGGTCAGACTGGAAAGAACTTCAAAAAGAAAAGAACTTCCTGTGGAGCATACAGCAGCTGATAAGTACTGGAAGGATTAATATTTTTAAATAGAAGTAATTTACAAATCTGTTTAACTTTCTGGCACCAGTTGATTAGAATTTTTTTTTTTTTCCACCGGAGTACCCCTTATAACAAAAATGGACAACTTATGACAAAACATAGAACCAAGAGCAAAAACAAAAAACAGACACACAAAGGGCCACCGCTATTTCCTTTGTTTGGAACAGACGCTTCTACAGACCCATTTTTGGACGATTAAATAGTGACAAACTAATAAGCAATGAGCGGAGGCCTAATAGACAGAGGAGGACGCCAGCGCCGGAGATGTGCCGCGCTAATGATGTGAAGGGGAAAATTCAAAGGACTCGGACGGCTTTTCATTCATTATGCAGCGACGCGCGGCCCAGAATCTCATTAGACCTAAAGCTAATTAAAATCATTCACACTTGATTAAACAAGTAGGAAATATATCTGGATGTATAATGGTGATCTACAACTGTGGAGATAGGGGACCTAAGTGTAAGGGCTCATGGACATAACATTACAAGGTGGGGAGCAACAGGTAGATGATTGGAGCATAGCCTAACTGCTGGAATGGACACCAGTATTATGACTTATATATGTAGCAGAGCCAAGTTTGCATTTGGAATACCGTCCGATATGAACTTAAAGGGGTACTCCACCCCTAGACATCTTACCCCTATCCAAAGGATAGGGAATAAGATGTCTAATCGCGGGGGTCCCACCGCTGGGAACTCCCGCAAACTCGACTGTGGCACCCCAGTCATCCGATGCACGGAGCGAACTTCACTTCATGCCGGATGACTGGCGATACGGGGCCGGAGGCTCGTACCATCACAGCCATGCCCGCTCGTGCAGTCACGACCACGCCCCCTCAATGCAAGTCTATGGACTTACATTGAGGGGGCGTGGTCATGACGTTATGAGGGGGCGTGGCCGTGATGTCACTAGCCTCTGGCGCTGCACCAGATGCTCTAGTCGGACGCCGAGTGCAGCAGGGAGATGGTAAGTGATGGTAAGTGAGGAGCTTTCTTAAAGGGGTACTCCACCCTAGAGCACTGTGGTCAGACAGAAAAGAAATTCAAAAAGAAAATAACTTCCTCTGTAGTATAAAGCAGCTGATAAGTACTGGAAGGATTAAGATTTTTAAATGGAAGTAATTTACCCATCTATAGCAGAAAAAGTTTATCAGCTCACCTGACCCTCCAGTGCACGGAAATCTTCAAGACAAGTAGCGCAACAGATGAAAGAGCCAGCACATTAAAATCAGGAGTTTATTGATATCTTGTTAAAATTACATAGGGAAGACAAGTAGGGGAGTGCATCTATTTATTTAACAGTATTCAACCAAACGGAAAGAACAGCAAAACTGATCTTATCTTACACTACTGAGCTCTGAATATTTGTATGTTTTTCTTTTTTTTTTTTTTTGGTTATATTGGAGTTCCTTCTTTGTTCTTATTTTTAATATGCACACAGGTGATAAAGTTTTTTTGAACCATCTCGGAAGTTCCCCCCTCCCTTTGTTTGGGGTGGACCTTTCTAGATCAGTATAAAAATGTTACTTGGTGAATGAACATGTATGCCATGATTAAGGGTCTTTGACTCGAAACGCGTTGGCTGTCAGCTAAGGCTGGGTCCACACTACGTTTTGTCCCATACGGGAGCGCATACGGCAGGAGGGAGCTAAAAGCTCGCGCTCCCGTATGTAACCGTATGCGCTCCCGTATGTCATTCATTTCAATGAGCCGACCGGAGTGAAACGTTCGGTCCGGTCGGCTCATTTTTGCGCCGTATGCGCTTTTACAACCGGACCTAAAACTGTGGTCAACCACGGTTTTAGGTCCGGTTGTAAAAGCGCATACGGCGCAAAAATGAGCCGACCGGACCGAACGTTTCACTCCGGTCGGCTCATTGAAATGAATGACATACGGGAGCGCATACGGTTACATACGGGAGCGCGAGCTTTTAGCTCCCTCCTGCCGTATGCGCTCCCGTATGGGACAAAACGTAGTGTGGACCCAGCCTTATTGTGATATCGCCGGATGCCCTCCCCTACCGGCCTTTTCTATGGAATTTTAATATGATATTAATAAACTCCGGATTTTAATGTGCTGACTCTTTCATCTGTTGTACTAATTTACATGCTAGTGACGTTAGGGACCCACTCTAAATAGGTGGCCTTGACGTGGCGAGTGGGCTTGTACTTTTTGATTAAAAATGTATACTAACAACCTGCTAGTTTTTGATATTATGCTGAGAAGCAATCAGATCATTATACAAGATTGTAGATGTGCGACCATGTCTGTTTTTCTACCCGAATTCTAATTTACAAATCTGCTTAACTTTCTGGCACCGGTTGATTTATAAAAAAAATGTTTTCCACTGGAGTACCCCTTTAATTAAAGATGAGAATTTTACCTACTCGTAGAATGTAGATACTATGTGTATCCATGCCGTAGGCCTGTTTTGATGATGTTTGACGTCAATTCCCACACAACCAGTTCTAAGAGTATTTAGCAGAATTTCTTGTTTAAAAGTCATCTACTGTGTGTGAACCTGACCTCGTAAACTTCCTATGATCATAATATTTTCCAAATAATATTATTGTTATCTATATTTCTTCAAAGCATTAAAGGGGTACTCTGGTGGAAAACTTTTTTTTTTTTATCAACTTGTGGTAGCCCTTGGGGGGGGTGTATGGTAGTAGTGGTATGGTATAGGTATATAAGGGGTTAATGTTAACCCTGGAAGAGTTTGTGACGCCAGGCTGAGGGCTGGTATGCTGAATCAGTGTTCCGGCCTATCGCCGCCCTTCCCAGTAACGATAGGTGCATAAAATAACTGAAGGTCCACAAGGAGATTTGAACTTGAACTTGAATAACGTTTACTGAAGTGCTTGCAATATTCAAGGTACAGTCACAGTCTCATACAAACAGTCCTTTGGTTACCTAGCGACTGGCAGTAGTTGCGGACCTTGAGCTAGACAATAAGTCTCTTAATTTAGGAAGAGATTTGCAGATCCGTCCGGATTTAGGGGAGGTATTAGGTCCGGTGATGCTGCAGAGTGTTTGGAGGTGATACACTCTATAATTATAATTGTTCAGCCGTTGCTGCAAGGCTCGGGCCTAACTCACTGCGATTACTGCTGTATAGTTCTTGCTTGCTTGACAGCCCACAAGGTAAGAGAGAGAAACATGGCCACCGCTCCCTTATATGGGAAGGGGGCGTGGCGAATCTGATTGGTCCGAACGTCTGCCACTCACCTTACATGGTGCGATGGGATTGCTTACGTCACAGGGCCTCCTAAGGTCCTTAAGCCAAATACCATAGAGTTCACCTTGTCACATGACCCGCAGGTTTTGCAACGCTAATGGAAACAAGTAGTTAACCATTTATCTATATATACAATGCTATTTACAATAACCTATGCATAAATGACTGATTATACATTAGAATAGAGGCGACTAGGGGTAGACTAGATTACAGGGATCCCTACGTCCTAGGGACTCTGGCTATGGGGACCCATAAGGAAATAAGTACCGTATAGAATGCGGTACTGGGACACCACAAACTGGTGCCAGAAAGTTAAACAGATTTATAAATTAGGGTAGAAGAAACAGACATGGTCGCACATCTACAATCTTGTATAATGATCCAATTGCTTCTCAGCATAATATCAAAAACTAACAGGTTGCTAGTATACATTTTTGATCAAAAAGTACAAGCACACTCGCCACGTCAAGGCCACCTATTTAGAGTGGGTCCCTAACGTCCCTAGCATAAAATGGCGTAGCACTGGGCGGCAACCACCACCGCCGCGACGACAATGCCCACAGGGGGGAACGGCCCACTGGCAGAGCGGCCCCAATGCCACTCAAACCAGTCTATGGGTCGCACACCCCCCCCCCCCCCGCAGACACGGCGCCACGGCAGCAACGGACACCACACAGCACCACACCAGTGTGAACAAGGTGTAATAGGTCACTTACCATGCTCTCCCAGTCAGACTTTATAAATTACTTTTATTAAAAAAACATCTTAATCCTTCCAGTACTTATTAGCTGCTGAATACTACAGAGGAAATTCTTTGCTTTTTGGAACACAGAGCTCTCTACTGACATCATAACCACAGTGCTCTCTGCTGACATCTCTGTCCATTTTAAGAACTGTCCAGAGTAGGAGAAAAAAACTTTTCCACCGGAGTACCCCTTTAAAATCCTGTAGATCAAAGATCTCCAAACTGTGGACCTCCATCTATTGCAAAACTACAACTCCTAGCCTGCCCGGACAGCCAACGGCAGGCTAGGAGTTGTAGTTTTGCACAGTCTGGAGGGCCACAGTTTGGAGATCACTGCTGTAGAATATATATATATATATATATATATATAGTTCTGTCTGTTATGGGGCCTGGTGGGTCAGTGGTTCCTGCTACTGCCTTATTACCTTGGAGTCCTAGGGGGACATTTATCAATGTTTACTTATGTATTCCTTTTTTTAGTTATTTTTTTCTTACTATTTTTTTGCTTATGTGCGACTTATTTATGAACTGCTCTCAGCCTGTTGATAAATCTCATTCACTTAAGCAATTTTTCTTTTTTTGCTTTGGTAGTGGCTTTTTCTGGTCCATTTCTGAGCTGGAGTAAATTTAGTAGGTTTTTTCATGCGATGCGACTTTTTTGCGACTTTCGCACTTGATAAATCTCTGACCACTGCAAGTCCAAAATCACTTTTTGCTTTGGTAAGCAAGATTTGAATTTTTTGCTTAGGACAATGAACATGCAAAAAGTCGCAGAAAAAAGAGCTTAGTGCGACTTTTTTGCGACAATTTTAAGCAAAAAAAACCCCACTAAATGCTTTAATAAATGTCCCCCCTAGTGTTTTTTCTGGGTCTATGTTTTTAATGTTTTACTATGCCTGCAGGGTTCTTAGGCAATGTTCACACATAATAGTTTTGTAGTGTATTTTGAGACATAAAATAGTTGTTTGATGTCTCATAATTCATCCATTATTCCCTCTTGAACTTATAATCCCTCTGGGAGTTCAGTGGCTTGACCATTCACACATCTGTAGGACCAGAATTATTATAGCCATATAAAAGTACATGGTCCTTATTTTGGGTGGGACATGGCCATTACATAAAAAAAAATTACAACTTGAGGCTCATTTTGCTTGTAAAACAAACTTATTTCTAAGCATGTAGCATATTGATCAGTATTTTTCTCCAATCCTAATATTTAACCATGCACTCCGACTCCTCTAGGGCAGTGGTTCCCAACCTGGGATACATGTACCCCCCCCCCCCCCCACCCCAGAGGTACTTAGCAGTTCACCTGGGGGTACGCAAAAAAAAAATCCATAATGGTGGCTGCAGCCACTAGTCACTACGTTTAAAATGGCCACAAGAGAAGTGAGCAGTGGCTGCTGGTACTAGCTGACGTCACTGCTCCTTGGAGCAGGAGGAGAGCAGAGGAAAAGCAGAGGCACCGATTGCTGTGGATGGTAACTACCGCGTCAGCTTCTGTGCTCCACTGCTCCTATTGGCCATAGCAATAGGTCTCTGGACTGGAGGAGCAGTGGTGCGTTGAAGCGGGGTAGTATGAGACCAACAGTATGGAGGCCTCCAACTATGTGGGGGGCAGTTTAGGGGCCTACAACTATATGGGGGCAGTGTGGGGGCCTACAACTTTATGGGGGCAAAGAGGGGGGCCTACAATAGTATGGGGGCTCGTACTACTGTATGGGGACCTACAACGATATGAGGGCACATAGGGGGCCTAACTAATATTTGAGGATATGGGGGCACAAAGCAGGCATCTTTACTGTGTGGGGCAGAACACACGGGGAGTTTGTAGATGTGGGCATTGTGCTGAAGAAGGAGCCTAAAATGTTTGTTTGGCAGGTTATATGGAGATAAGTCCTTGCTGGGAGAAATCTTAATAGCGATTTAGGCTTAATAGTGAAGAAAAGGAAAAGTGAATGACTCTGATCAGAGAATAGGGAGAGAAGCAGGGGGCCTGGGGAGAGGATATGACGTGAAGCAACGATAAATAACAGCAACTATTATAATTACAAGGAAAAAAAGGGGGGGTACCAAATGCCTCTAGACTAATACCATAAAATGGTACATGATGATGAAATTACAGAAAAAATAATAAATAGGACTGTGCTTCACTTTAAATGATGTACAAATTTAATATAAAAAATTGCAAATAGGACATAAAATAAATAATACAAATCTAATACAAAAATGCCTCCTACCACAGGGCCCTTGTGGGGAGGTGAGATAATTAAATACAAAGCATATATTAAAAATATTTTTGTAAAAATTATAGCATGTGAATTACGTTCTACCGCTATCTCAATATATTGTAAACCGACATAGTATACTTTTATGCGGTATACTCCGTTCCCATGTGATTTAGAACAGTTCACAAAGTGATATAGTTACCAACTCTTCAGGGTGGTTTTGGCTGGACGTCCGAGAGATAAATATATGAGGACTGTGTTCAGCGCTTGCGTGCGCTTACGGTGACGGGCCCGGATGCCACAGGCCAAAAAAGGTCACCGGTCACGGAATAATGGCAGGCTCGATGGCAGATGCAATGGAGGCTTTATCCAGCGCTGGCATGCGCTTGCGATGACGGGCCCGGTTGCCGCAGGCCAAGGAGAAGTCACCGATCGCGGAGTAGCTCCGGAGATGTAGATATACTCGGAGATATATGGATCTTGCTCCGGAAACAGGGAAAGGAAAGCCTCGTGGAAGATCTCTCGGCGTCTGGTGGAATGGCGGATGAATTACAGCCAGGTGTACAATCAGCAGGTGATGGAGTTGTATCGGAGATAGATGATGGCGGTTTGTAGATTGCGGTAGTCATGCAATAGATATTTCTTTCTCTAGACGCGTTTCAGGGTACTTTATATATGACCCTTTCCTCAGTAGAGATATCTTTAACAGTGAAGCTCAAAGTCCTTTTATACATGTTACCTGTCTAATTGTTACAGGTGTGTTTCTGTTTAAATCTTCCGCAAATAGCGGAGTGGAGTGGGAAAACATGGAGTTGTTTCATCTTAATAAAGCAGTGTTCACATTTAGAATCAGTATATATGCGTTCTTATTTAAATATAGTGTCATATATATTGTAAACATTGGAATGATACATATAACATGCAGTAAAGTGTACAGATAAAGTGTATAGTACTGAGATAGAAGACAAAAAGATAATAAAATAAAAGTAAATAAAAACGAAAATAAAAATAAAAATAAAAACTAAAATAAAAATAAATAAAAATAAAAAATAAAAAGTAATTATTAAATAGATAAAGAAGGATAAAAAATGAAAATAAAAATAAAAAAGGATATAAATATAAAATAGGTGTATAAATAAAATAAAATGCTATAGATTTACATGGAAATAATTAGTGTACAGGAAGGTTGAAGGATGGCCAGACACGCAGAGCAAAAATAGAGTGGGTCCGACCTCTCCATGGGGGTCCCCTAGTTTGGAAAAGGGGGGGCCTCCATGGGGAGAGCGGGACACACTCTACAGAAATCCAAAAAGTTCAAAATTCGAGTTCAGGCCATTCGGCTCTAGAGAATTAAATTCATAAATCTTCTGATTTTGAACTTCTCGAATTTATGAATTTAATTCTCTAGAGCCGAATGGCCTGAACTCGAATTTTGAACTTTTTGGATTTCTGTAGAGTGTGTCCCGCTCTCCCCATGGAGGCCCCCCCTTTTCCAAACTAGGGGACCCCCATGGAGAGGTCGGACCCACTCTATTTTTGCTCTGCGTGTCTGGCCATCCTTCAACCTTCCTGTACACTAATTATTTCCATGTAAATCTATAGCATTTTATTTTATTTATACACCTATTTTATATTTATATCTTTTTATTTCCTTTTTTTTATTTTTTTATTTTTTTTATTTTTTTTTATTTTTATTTTCATTTTTTATCCTTCTTTATCTATTTAATAATTACTTTTTATTTTTATTTATTCTTATTTTTATTTTAGTTTTTATTTTTATTTTTATTTTCGTTTTTATTTACTTTTATTTTATTATCTTTTTGTCTTCTATCTCAGTACTATACACTTTATCTGTACACTTTACTGCATGTTATATGTATCATTCCAATGTTTACAATATATATGACACTATATTTAAATAAGAACGCATATATACTGATTCTAAATGTGAACACTGCTTTATTAAGATGAAACAACTCCATGTTTTCCCACTCCACTCCGCTATTTGCGGAAGATTTAAACAGAAACACACCTGTAACAATTAGACAGGTAACATGTATAAAAGGACTTTGAGCTTCACTGTTAAAGATATCTCTACTGAGGAAAGGGTCATATATAAAGTACCCTGAAACGCGTCTAGAGAAAGAAATATCTATTGCATGACTACCGCAATCTACAAACCGCCATCATCTATCTCCGATACAACTCCATCACCTGCTGATTGTACACCTGGCTGTAATTCATCCGCCATTCCACCAGACGCCGAGAGATCTTCCACGAGGCTTTCCTTTCCCTGTTTCCGGAGCAAGATCCATATATCTCCGAGTATATCTACATCTCCGGAGCTACTCCGCGATCGGTGACTTCTCCTTGGCCTGTGGCAACCGGGCCCGTCATCGCAAGCGCATGCCAGCGCTGGATAAAGCCTCCATTGCATCTGCCATCGAGCCTGCCATTATTCCGTGACCGGTGACCTTTTTTGGCCTGTGGCATCCGGGCCCGTCACCGTAAGCGCACGCAAGCGCTGAACACAGTCCTCATATATTTATCTCTCGGACGTCCAGCCAAAACCACCCTGAAGAGTTGGTAACTATATCACTTTGTGAACTGTTCTAAATCACATGGGAACGGAGTATACCGCATAAAAGTATACTATGTCGGTTTACAATATATTGAGATAGCGGTAGAACGTAATTCACATGCTATAATTTTTACAAAAATATTTTTAATATATGCTTTGTATTTAATTATCTCACCTCCCCACAAGGGCCCTGTGGTAGGAGGCATTTTTGTATTAGATTTGTATTATTTATTTTATGTCCTATTTGCAATTTTTTATATTAAATTTGTACATCATTTAAAGTGAAGCACAGTCCTATTTATAATTTTTTCTGTAATTTCATCATCATGTACCATTTTATGGTATTAGTCTAGAGGCATTTGGTACCCCCCCTTTTTTTCCTTATATATTATTTTGTACTAGTATTTTTTGGTGTAAATACTTTCCATTTAGTCTCGATTAATTTATATTGTGAGCTGCACATACCCCATTTTTTTCGATTTAATCTTATTATAATTACATGTTGCTAACATTGTGTGAGTGTTAAAAGTTTTGGAAATGGACATCCAATGGGTACTTGGGCAAAAGGTTGGGAACCACGGCTCTAGTCGGTGCCTACTGAAGGCTGGTCATGCACAAAGTATTTCAGACAAAACCAGGATTAGATCCAAAACATAGACTATAGATCCTAGTGCATTATTTTAGATTTTTTACAGTGTCAGTTCCACTCCGGGTTCAACTGAAAAACCTTGTGTCAATCCAGCCAAGACATAGACTAGCGGATAGTATATCATATTGACCCTAGTTCTCAGATGCGGAAAAATCTGTACAGTTTGAGAGCCTGATGCACCCCTCCAGGGAACAGATTTACTAGCGACTCAGCTAGTAAATTTTTTGCACCAGTTACACATTTTAGGCACATTGGCTCCTTAGAGTTATCCAGTGTTTCCTTATTGTATGGCTGTGAGAAATCTCTGAACCCCTTTAGGGAAAGGAACCAAAGTGTGAACTGTAAATACGAGTTGTGTAAACTGCCTCACAATATGAATGATTGGCCAGAAATGACTTATTCTGAGAGACTCCGTGCTCCACTGTATTCCTATAGGACTTTCTCTTTCCCATGCTCTAGATCAGTGGTATCCAAGCTTGGGCCCTCACACATCATGGCTTTAACCACTTCACGCAAATGGACGTATATGTGCGTCCACTGCAGGCTCCCGATGTATGACGCGCGCTCAGCAGGTGAGGGTGCATCATACCCGGTGGGTCCCGAATGCTATCAGCAACCAGGACCCATGGCTAATGGTGGACATCACCGATCGGGCTGATGTTCTGCATTAACTGTTTAGGCGATGTGATCAAAGATGAGTGCGGCGTCTAATAGCAGTTAATCCCCTTCCCGGCTAGCTCAGTGGGCTGATCGGGACTGGCACCGTGTCTTACCTTCCTCTCTGCCATCCGATCGGTGCACCAGCCTTGCGTTCAGCTATGTTAGGTTGAAATAATGGAGCACCGATAACACTGATCAATGCTCTCCTATGGAGAAGCATTGATCAGTGTATGCAATCTAAAGATTGCTTGTTATTGTCTCCTATGGGGACTAAAAAACTTGTAAAACTTTTAAGTAAATAAATATGCATTTACCCCTTCCCTAATAAAGGTTTAAATCACCCCCATTTTCCATGGGGGAGATTTATCAAAACCTGTCCAGAGGAAAAGTTCCTGAGTTACCCATAGCAACCAATCAGATGGCTTCTTTCATTTTTCAGAGACCTTTTCAGAAATGAAAGAAGCGATCTGATTGGTTGCTATGGGCAACTCCTTAACTTTTCCTCTGGAAAGGTTTTGATAAATCTCCCCCTATATGTTTTATGACCTAAGGGGAAAAGAATCATTGCACAGTTCTTGCTGAACCCATTTGTCTGTCTGTGTTATATTCAGCTCTGGTGGTGTCTTATTGTCTTGGTCCCACATACCTGACCCTTCTCTACTCTGATATTATCTGTTGGGAGCCCCCTTACACAAAAATGGCCGACTTCTCAAGTTTGGCTAATTTTTGAGAAATCATCACCTGGAGGTTTCCCCATTCCAGTTCTCAAGACTCAACTAATAGTCTAGGTTTTTTATTTTTTCCTGTTCTATTCCAATGGAGTAACTAAAAAAAAAACTTGAAATGTTGGTCGGCCTTGAAGACTAGGCTGGGGACCACTACTTTAAAGGGTACTCCACTGGGAAACATTTTTTTTTTTTTTTTTTTTAAATCAACTGATGACAGAAAGTTATAAATAGAAAGATTTGTAAATTACTTCTATTAAAAAATCTTAATCCTTCTAGTACTTATAAGCTTCTGTATGCTCCACAGGAAATCTTTTTCTTTTTTAATTTCCTTTCTGTCTTACCACAGTGCTGACACCTCGGTTCATTTTAGGAACTTTCCAGAGTAGGAGCAAATCCCCATAGCAAACCTATAGGGGATAAGATGTATGATCGCAGGGGTCCGGCCACTGGTGACCCCCACGATCTCGATGCAGCCCCGGCATTCTGTGCCAGAGGCACAGAATGCCCGGGGCTGCACCGAGATCGTGGGGTCCCTAGCGGTGGAACCCCTGCAATCAAACATCTTATCCCCTATCCTTTGGATAGGGGATAGCATGTATAAACCCGGATTACCCCTTTAACAATTTTCTTATGTGGCAGATG
>NW_026609990.1:0-10000 GCF_029499605.1 Hyla sarda | reverse complement strand
GCCTCGGCGAGCCTTCCCCGGGCAAGGGCTCCGGGGAAGGCGGCGTTGGAAACTTGAGAGAGTTTGGAGGGCCAGTCTCGCACGCTAGAGCAAGGTTGCCCTGAGCATAAAATTGAGAAAAAATAAAATAAAAATTCCGCAGAGGTGGGGGGAGAGGTGGTCAGACTACCCGAGGAGGGCGCACCATAGCCGGGTATGCCCCCGCGGAGGGTCCCCTGTGAGACTTCCGGTGGGACTTTGAAAGGAAAAAATAAAATAAAATCAAAGTCCCCCCCCCTGGTTCTCTCGAGGGCACCCGGCCGGACGACTACCCGAGGAGGGCTCACCTCCCCTGGGCAAGGTCTCCGGAAGGGTCACCCGGACGACTTCCAGGCCTGACGATTATCTCGAAACCGAGAACCGCTATGAGAACAGATTCGAAGGCCGTATCCGGGTGACAGTTCCACGAGTCGGGCATGACAGAGTGGCACGCGTTCACAAAACTGCATAGCAGCATGGCGACCGGCTACCTCAGAACGGCCACCTGCCTGGGGATAGCAGGAGAGCGAGAAGCACGGCTGCTCTCTCGGGGTACGCCAGGGCCGAGCGCGGGCTCGCCTGCGGAAGAACCCCTGCCTTCTCCCACGGTGAATTCCGGGGGGGGGGAGACGGGGCCGGTTCACGTACCCGACCCGGGGCTTGCGCGGTCCCCGGGCAAAGCCTCCGGAAGGGTCCCCTTACACGCACAGACCCGGAGAGGCTAAAAGGGCGGGAGGCGCGGGTCCCTGTACCAAGGCAGGGCGCGCCGTCCTTGGGAACAGGATGGGCGACACGTACCCCTGACAGAATACGAGTCCCGGTTGTCAGCCCTGGGGGAGTCGTGAGTACCTGTGCCCAGGCAGGGTCCACCGAACTCGGGCAATGCCTCTGGAAGGGTCCCCCGAAAGACTTCCGGGCCTGACGATTATCTCGAAACCGAGAACCGCTATGAGAACGGATTCGAAGGCCGAATCCGGGTGACAGTTCCACGAGTCGGGCATGACAGAGTGGCACGCGTTCGTAAAACTGCATAGCAGCATGGCGACCGGCTACCGCAGAACGGCCACCTGCCTGGGGATAGCAGGAGAGCGAGAAGCACGGCTGCTCTCCCGGGGTACGCCAGGGCCGAGCGTGTGCTCCCCTGCGGACGAACCTCTGCCTTCTCCCTCGGTGAATGCCGGGGGGAACGGGTCCGGTTCGCGTACCCGACCCGGGGCCGGTCGGTCCCCGGGCAAAGCCTCCGGAAGGGTCCCCTTTACACGCACAGACCCAGAGAGGCTAAAAGGGCGGGAGGCGCGGGTCCCTGTACCCAGGCAGGGCGCGCCGTCCTTGGGAACAGTTGCAGCGGAACGGCCACCCGTGCCAGAGGGCCGGGACGTCGAGCGAGTCGAGCAACTCCGGCGGGCGGTCCGCCGAAGTCCCCCGGTCCCGGGGGTGATGCGCGCGTGCCCTGCCGGCACCCTCTTTGGACCGGAGGGGCCGAGCTATGGGCGTAATTTCTCGGTTTTTCATCCTCTGAAGGTCCCTCGATCGATCTGGCGAGGCGCGATCCGGCGGGGAGCGACCCTCTCGTTCGGCCGGGCTCCGGAGCCCGTGTCGGCGAAGGCGAGAGGGTCTCGCTCCCCCTGACGCCGCATCGTGCCGGGGCTCGGGGGGGCCCTTAGGGTATACCCCCTCCCGGCGGAACTCCCGCCGGGAAAGGGGTCGTCCCTCCCGGGAGGCGAGCTTGAGCGGCACGGAGTGGGCTCCCCCAGATGTGTCCGGAGAGAACGGCATCATTCGCAATATCCCCAGACGGTCGTTTCGACGCGCGATCCGGCGGGAACCGACCCCCTCGTCCGGCCGGGCCCCGGAGCCCGTGTCGGCGAAGGGCCTCGATCCCCCCGGTGCCGAGTCGCGCCACGGCACGGTCCGGAAGGCTATATCCGTCTTTGAAGGTCCCTCGATCGATCTAACGAAGCGTGATCCGGCAGGGAGCTAGCCACTCTGCGGAGCCCGTGTCAGTAAAGGCGAGAGGGTCCCCCTCCCCCCAGATGCCGCATCGCGCCGGTGCGGAGGCGGCGGCTGCCGCCAGATGCGCGACGAGGGGTCGGCGGTCACGAAGGGCACAGGGAGGGTGGCCGGGCGGTCCGGCAGGAAGCGCAACCGCGTCCCGGCGAGGGAGACCCAAGGCCCCAGGGCCTCTCCCCTAAGCCGCGGGCGTCGGAGTGCGCGCAGCGGGACCGCCCCTCGGCTGCCCTCCCTCGGCCTCCCTCGCGGAGGGGGGCCGAGCCGTCCCAGGAGACGCGCGAGCGGGACGGCTCCCCGACGGCCACCGTACCCCCCCGGAGAAAGGCAGCGGTACCGCCGGGCGGGTGGGCGGACCCCGTCGGGCGGCCCGGCGGAGCTCCTTCGTAGGCTGAGCGTAAAATCGACAAAGTCCCGATCGGCGTGTCCCCGGGGGGCAAAGCGCGGGTCCCTGCATCCCAGGCAGGGCGCGCCCACCTCGGGCACGGTATCCCGGAACCCGGAGCGGCGGAGGGGTCGGCGGTCCCGAAGGGCATAGGGAGGGGCGGCCGGGCGGTCCGGCAGGAAGCGCAACCGCGTCCCTGCGCGGGAGACCCAAGGCCCCTCGGGGTCCTCGAGGCTGCCCGCGAGACTCCGGTCCCGTGTCGGCGAGCCTCGCTCCCCGGGCCTCTCCCCTAAGCCGCGGGCGTCGGAGTGCGCGCAGCAGGACCGCACCTCGGCTGCCCTCCCTCGGCCTCCCTCGCGGAGGGGGGCCGAGCCGTCCCAGAACATGCGGCGGGCGGGACGGCTCCCCGACGGCCACCGGCCCCCGCCGAGCCCACCCCGGGCGCGGGATCCTTGGAGAGCAGACACCCGGAGGAATGCAGCGGTACCGCCGGGCGGGTGGGCGGACCCCGTCGGGCGGCCCGGCGGAGCTCCTTCGTAGGCTGAGCGTAAAATCGACAAAGTCCCGATCGGCGTGTCCCCGGGGGGCTAAGCGCGGGTCCCTGCATCCCAGGCAGGGCGCGCCCACCTCGGGCACGGTATCCCGGAACCCGGAGCGGCGGAGGGGTCGGCGGTCCCGAAGGGCATAGGGAGGGGCGGCCGGGCGGTCCGGCAGGAAGCGCAACCGCGTCCCTGCGCGGGAGACCCAAGGCCCCTCGGGGTCCTCGAGGCTGCCCGCGAGACTCCGGTCCCGCGTCGGCGAGCCTCGCTCCCCGGGCCTCTCCCCTAAGCCGCGGGCGTCGGAGTGCGCGCAGCAGGACCGCACCTCGGCTGCCCTCCCTCGGCCTCCCTCGCGGAGGGGGGCCGAGCCGTCCCAGAACATGCGGCGGGCGGGACGGCTCCCCGACGGCCACCGGCCCCCGCCGAGCCCACCCCGGGCGCGGGATCCTTGGAGAGCGGACACCCGGAGGAATGCAGCGGTACCGCCGGGCGGGTGGGCGGACCCCGTCGGGCGGCCCGGCGGAGCTCCTTCGTAGGCTGAGCGTAAAATCGACAAAGTCCCGATCGGCGTGTCCCCGGGGGGCTAAGCGCGGGTCCCTGCATCCCAGGCAGGGCGCGCCCACCTCGGGCACGGTATCCCGGAACCCGGAGCGGCGGAGGGGTCGGCGGTCCCGAAGGGCATAGGGAGGGGCGGCCGGGCGGCCCGGCAGGAAGCGCAACCGCGACCCGGCGCGGGAGACCCAAGGCCCCTCGGGGTCCTCGAGGCTGCCCGCGAGACTCCGGTCCCGCGTCGGCGAGCCTCGTTCCCCGGGCCTCTCCCCTAAGCCGCGGGCGTCGGAGTGCGCGCAGCAGGACCGCACCTCGGCTGCCCTCCCTCGGCCTCCCTCGCGGAGGGGGGGCCGAGCCGTCCCAGAACACGCGGGCGGGCGGGACGGCTCCCCGACGGCCACCGGCCCCCGCCGAGCCCACCCCGGGCACGGGATCCTTGGAGAGCGGACACCCGGAGGAAGGCAGCGGTACCGCCGGGCGGGTGAGCGGACCCCGTCGGGCGGCCCGGCGGAGCTCCTTCGTAGGCTGAGCGTAAAATCGACAAAGTCCCGATCGGCGTGTCCCCGGGGGGCTAAGCGCGGGTCCCTGCATCCCAGGCAGGGCGCGCCCACCTCGGGCACGGAATCCCGGAACCCGGAGCGGCGGAGGGGTCGGCGGTCCCGAAGGGCATAGGGAGGGGCGGCCGGGCGGTCCGGCAGGAAGCGCAACCGCGTCCCGGCGCGGGAGACCCCAGGCCCCTCGGGGTCCTCGAGGCTGCCCGCGAGACTCCGGTCCCGCGTCGGCACGCCTCGCTCCCCGGGCCTCTCCCCTAAGCCGCGGGCGTCGGAGTGCGCGCAGCAGGACCGCACCTCGGCTGCCCTCCCTCGGCCTCCCTCGCGGAGGGGGGGCCGAGCCGTCCCAGGAGACACGCGGGCGGGCTGGACGGCTCCCCGACGGCCACCGGACCCCGCCGAGCCCACCCCGGGCACGGGATCCTTGGAGAGCGGACACCCGGAGGAAGGCAGCGGTACCGCCGGGGGGGGGGGGGTGAGCGGACCCCGTCGGGCGGCCCGGCGGAGCTCCTTCGTAGGCTGAGCGTAAAATCGACAAAGTCCCGATCGGCGTGTCCCCGGGGGCTAAGCGCGGGTCCCTGCATCCCAGGCAGGGCGCGCCCACCTCGGGCACGGGATCCCGGAACCCGGAGCGGCGGAGGGGTCGGCGGTCCCGAAGGGCATAGGGAGGGGCGGCCGGGCGGTCCGGCAGGAAGCGCAACCGCGTCCCGGCGCGGGAGACCCAAGGCCCCTCGGGGTCCTCGAGGCTGCCCGCGAGACTCCGGTCCCGCGTCGGCACGCCTCGCTCCCCGGGCCTCTCCCCTAAGCCGCGGGCGTCGGAGTGCGCGCAGCAGGACCGCACCTCGGCTGCCCTCCCTCGGCCTCCCTCGCGGAGGGGGGCCGAGCCGTCCCAGGAGACACGCGGGCGGGCGGGACGGCTCCCCGACGGCCACCGGACCCCGCCGAGCCCACCCCGGCTTGGGATCCTTGGAGAGCGGACACCCGGAGGAAGGCAGCGGTACCGCCGGGCGGGTGGGCGGACCCCGTCGGGCGGCCCGACGGAGCTCCTTCGTAGGCTGAGAGTAAAATTGACAAAGTCCCGATCGACGTGCGGGGTGTTTGGCACCGGTCCCTGGACCCCCGGGAGGGTTCGCACACCCCGCGCATGGTATCCCCGGAGAGGGCACACCCGGAGGAAGGCAGCGGGACCACCGGGTGGGTGCGCGAACCCGCACGGGCGGTGCAGCGTGGCCCCGAAGTAGGCTGAGCGTAACATTGACAAGGTCGAGATCGCTGTGCGCGGGGTGTTTGGGACCGGTCCCTGGACCCCCGGGAGGGTTCGCACACCCCGCGCATGGTATCCCCAGAGAGGGCACACCCGGAGGAAGGCAGCGGGACCACCGGGTGGGTGCGCGAACCCGCACGGGCGGTGCAGCGTGGCCCCGAAGTAGGCTGAGCGTAACATTGACAAGGTCGAGATCGCTGTGCGCGGGGTGTTTGGGACCGGTCCCTGGACCCCCGGGAGGGTTCGCACACCCCGCGCATGGTATCCCCAGAGAGGGCACACCCGGAGGAAGGCAGCGGGACCACCGGGTGGGTGCGCGAACCCGCACGGGCGGTGCAGCGTGGCCCCGAAGTAGGCTGAGCGTAACATTGACAAGGTCGAGATCGCTGTGCGCGGGGTGTTTGGGACCGGTCCCTGGACCCCCGGGAGGGTTCGCCCACCCCGCGCATGGTATCCCCAGAGAGGGCACACCCGGAGGAAGGCAGCGGGAGCACCGGGTGGGTGCGCGAACCCGCACGGGCGGTGCAGCGTGGCCCCGAAGTAGGCTGAGCGTAACATTGACAAGGTCGAGATCGCTGTGCGCGGGGTGTTTGGGACCGGTCCCTGGACCCCCGGGAGGGTTCGCCCACCCCGCGCATGGTATCCCCGGAGAGGGCACACCCGGAGGAAGGCAGCGGGACCACAGGGTGGGTGCGCGAACCCGCACGGGCGGTGCAGCGTGGCCCCGAAGTAGGCTGAGCGTAACATTGACAAGGTCGAGATCGCTGTGCGCGGGGTGTTTGGGACCGGTCCCTGGACCCCCGGGAGGGTTCGCACACCCCGCGCATGGTATCCCCGGAGAGGGCACACCCGGAGGAAGGCAGCGGGACAACCGGGTGGGTGCGCGAACCCGCACGGGCGGTGCAGCGTGGCCCCGAAGTAGGCTGAGCGTAACATTGACAAGGTCGAGATCGCTGTGTGCGGGGTGTTTGGGACCGGTCCCTGGACCCCCGGGAGGGTTCGCCCACCCCGCGCATGGTATCCCCGGAGAGGGCACACCCGGAGGAAGGCAGCGGGACCACCGGGTGGGTGCGCGAACCCGCACGGGCGGTGCAGCGTGGCCCCGAAGTAGGCTGAGCGTAACATTGACAAGGTCGAGATCGCTGTGCGCGGGGTGTTTGGGACCGGTCCCTGGACCCCCGGGAGGGTTCGCACACCCCGCGCATGGTATCCCCGGAGAGGGCACACCCGGAGGAAGGCAGCGGGACCACCGGGTGGGTGCGCGAACCCGCACGGGCGGTGCAGCGTGGCCCCGAAGTAGGCTGAGCGTAACATTGACAAGGTCGAGATCGCTGTGCGCGGGGTGTTTGGGACCGGTCCCTGGACCCCCGGGAGGGTTCGCACACCCCGCGCATGGTATCCCCGGAGAGGGCACACCCGGAGGAAGGCAGCGGGACCACCGGGTGGGTGCGCGAACCCGCACGGGCGGTGCAGCGTGGCCCCGAAGTAGGCTGAGCGTAACATTGACAAGGTCGAGATCGCTGTGCGCGGGGTGTTTGGGACCGGTCCCTGGACCCCCGGGAGGGTTCGCACTGCCCGCGCATGGTATCCCCAGAGAGGGCACACCCGGAGGAAGGCAGCGGGACCACCGGGTGGGTGCGCGAACCCGCACGGGCGGTGCAGCGTGGCCCCGAAGTAGGCTGAGCGTAACATTGACAAGGTCGAGATTGCTGTGCGCGGGGTGTTTGGGACCGGTCCCTGGACCCCCGGGAGGGTTCGCACACCCCGCGCATGGTATCCCCAGAGAGGGCACACCCGGAGGAAGGCAGCGGGACCACCGGGTGGGTGCGCGAACCCGCACGGGCGGTGCAGCGTGGCCCCGAAGTAGGCTGAGCGTAACATTGACAAGGTCGAGATCGCTGTGTGCGGGGTGTTTGGGACCGGTCCCTGGACCCCCGGGAGGGTTCGCCCACCCCGCGCATGGTATCCCCGGAGAGGGCACACCCGGAGGAAGGCAGCGGGACCACCGGGTGGGTGCGCGAACCCACACGGGCGGTGCAGCGTGGCCCCGAAGTAGGCTGAGCGTAACATTGACAAGGTCGAGATCGCTGTGCGCGGGGTGTTTGGGACCGGTCCCTGGACCCCCGGGAGGGTTCGCACACCCCGCGCATGGTATCCCCAGAGAGGGCACACCCGGAGGAAGGCAGCGGGACCACCGGGTGGGTGCGCGAACCCGCACGGGCGGTGCAGCGTGGCCCCGAAGTAGGCTGAGCGTAACATTGACAAGGTCGAGATCGCTGTGCGCGGGGTGTTTGGGACCGGTCCCTGGACCCCCGGGAGGGTTCGCCCACCCCGCGCATGGTATCCCCGGAGAGGGCACACCCGGAGGAAGGCAGCGGGACCACCGGGTGGGTGCGCGAACCCGCACGGGCGGTGCAGCGTGGCCCCGAAGTAGGCTGAGCGTAACATTGACAAGGTCGAGATCGCTGTGCGCGGGGTGTTTGGGACCGGTCCCTGGACCCCCGGGAGGGTTCGCACACCCCGCGCATGGTATCCCCGGAGAGGGCACACCCGGAGGAAGGCAGCGGGACCACCGGGTGGGTGCGCGAACCCGCACGGGCGGTGCAGCGTGGCCCCGAAGTAGGCTGAGCGTAACATTGACAAGGTCGAGATCGCTGTGCGCGGGGTGTTTGGGACCGGTCCCTGGACCCCCGGGAGGGTTCGCACTGCCCGCGCATGGTATCCCCAGAGAGGGCACACCCGGAGGAAGGCAGCGGGACCACCGGGTGGGTGCGCGAACCCGCACGGGCGGTGCAGCGTGGCCCCGAAGTAGGCTGAGCGTAACATTGACAAGGTCGAGATTGCTGTGCGCGGGGTGTTTGGGACCGGTCCCTGGACCCCCGGGAGGGTTCGCACACCCCGCGCATGGTATCCCCAGAGAGGGCACACCCGGAGGAAGGCAGCGGGACCACCGGGTGGGTGCGCGAACCCGCACGGGCGGTGCAGCGTGGCCCCGAAGTAGGCTGAGCGTAACATTGACAAGGTCGAGATCGCTGTGTGCGGGGTGTTTGGGACCGGTCCCTGGACCCCCGGGAGGGTTCGCCCACCCCGCGCATGGTATCCCCGGAGAGGGCACACCCGGAGGAAGGCAGCGGGACCACCGGGTGGGTGCGCGAACCCACACGGGCGGTGCAGCGTGGCCCCGAAGTAGGCTGAGCGTAACATTGACAAGGTCGAGATCGCTGTGCGCGGGGTGTTTGGGACCGGTCCCTGGACCCCCGGGAGGGTTCGCACACCCCGCGCATGGTATCCCCAGAGAGGGCACACCCGGAGGAAGGCAGCGGGACCACCGGGTGGGTGCGCGAACCCGCACGGGCGGTGCAGCGTGGCCCCGAAGTAGGCTGAGCGTAACATTGACAAGGTCGAGATCGCTGTGTGCGGGGTGTTTGGGACCGGTCCCTGGACCCCCGGGAGGGTTCGCCCACCCCGCGCATGGTATCCCCGGAGAGGGCACACCCGGAGGAAGGCAGCGGGACCACCGGGTGGGTGCGCGAACCCGCACGGGCGGTGCAGCGTGGCCCCGAAGTAGGCTCAGCGTAACATTGACAAGGTCGAGATCGCTGTGCGCGGGGTGTTTGGGACCGGTCCCTGGACCCCCGGGAGGGTTCGCACACCCCGCGCATGGTATCCCCGGAGAGGGCACACCCGGAGGAAGGCAGCGGGACCACCGGGTGGGTGCGCGAACCCGCACGGGCGGTGCAGCGTGGCCCCGAAGTAGGCTGAGCGTAACATTGACAAGGTCGAGATCGCTGTGTGCGGGGTGTTTGGCACCGGTCCCTGGACCCCCGGGAGGGTTCGCACACCCCGCGCATGGTATCCCCGGAGAGGGCACACCCAGAGGAAGGCAGCGGCACCGGCGGGCGGGTGTGCGGACCCCGTCGGGACGCACGACAGTGCTTCAGGCCGACCTTCTTAGGCTGAGCGACAAAGTCCCGATTGACGTGTGTGTCCCTGTGCCCAGGCAGGGTGCACCGTCCTTGGGCACAGGATCGTCGACGCGGACCCCCCCCGCGGCGGGGAAGGGGAAGCGTCGACATATTCGACATAGTCGAGCGAGTACGACGTCCGGTCGGCCGAGGGCCCCCGATGCCCCTGGACCCCCCCCGGGGTGGGCCAGACGGAAAAATGTCAAAGTCTGGTTGTCGGCCAGGGGTAAGTGTGTGTCCCTGTGCCCAGGCAGGGTGCACCGAACCCGGGCGAGGCCTCCGGAAGGGTCCCCTGACAGACTTCCAGGCTTTGGAACATTTGAGAGAGATCAAGGGCGGGAGGCGCGGGTCCCTGTACCCAGGCAGGGTGCGCTATCCTTGGGCACAAGATCGTCGAAGCGGACCCCCCCCGCGGCGGGGAAGGGGAAGCGTCGACATATTCGACATAGTCGAGCGAGTACGACGTCCGGTCGGCCGAGGGCCCCCGATGCGCCTGGACCCCCCCCCGGGGTGGGCCAGACGGAAAAATGTCAAAGTCTGGTTGTCGGCCAGGGGTAAGTGTGTGTCCCTGTGCCCAGGCAGGGTGCACCGAACCCGGGCGAGGCCTCCGAAAGGCTCCCCTGACGGACTTCCAGGCCTCGGGACATTTGAGAAGGATCAAGGGCGGGAGGCGCGGGTCCCTGTACCCAGGCAGGGCGCGCTATCCTTGGGCAAAGGATCGT